>NC_057949.1:21386026-21396026 GCF_018555375.3 Anguilla rostrata
TGGGCTGGGTCTCCAAAAACCTGCGTCGCTGGGACACGCCCCAGAAATCCCCACTGCTCCCTCAGGCTCCTGGCGGATTACCTGGAATTTACTGCTCTAAACAATTAACAACCCCTAATGAAATCCTTAATGAATTAATATGACCCAGAGGCTCTTCATCCACAGCGTCACTCGGGAAACGAGAGAGAGCGAGAGAAAGGGAGAGAGAGAGGGAGGGAAGGAGAGAGTGAGCGAGAGGGAGTCAGAAGGGAGATGAAGAGACAGACTTGGAGGCCGGGGAGAGGTGAGAGGAAGAGAGAGAGAGGGGGAGACAGTATTGAAGAAGCTGCAGGTGTGAATATCAGAGAGGGAACTGCAGATTGGAGAGGGCTCGGGGGTGTGTGTGTGGGGGGTTCAGTAAATTTGTGCTGGCCCACAGAAGGCCGAGCTGCCTGAACTTGTGACTCCTACAGCTATATTTTAATCTGATTGGCTCACAGCCTGCGGGTGAGAGTAATGGGGCCTTCCCTGATTGGCTCACAGCCTTCGGGTCAGAGTAATGGGGCCTTCCTGATTGGCTCACAGCCTGTGGGTGAGAGTAATGGGGCCTTCCTGATTGGCTCACAGCCTGCGGGTGAGAGTAATGGGGCCTTCCTGATTGGCTCCCAGCCTGCGGGTGAGAGTAATGGGGCCTTCCTGATTGGCTCCCAGCCTGCGGGTGAGAGTAATGGGGCCTTGCTGATTGGCTCCCAGCCTGCGGGTGAGAGTAATGGGGCCTTCCTGATTGGCTCACAGCCTGCGGGTGAGAGTAATGGGGCCTTGCTGATTGGCTCCCAGCCTGCGGGTGAGAGTAATGGGGCCTTCCTGATTGGCTCCCAGCCTGCGGGTGAGAGTAATGGGGCCTTGCCCCTGTAGAGTTGTACAGGGGCCCAGTATGGCAGAGCTCCAGCGGAGCTGCCTGGGGAGAAGCATGGCTCTCACTGCCAGCTCTTACTCAGACCAGCGGCCCCGCAGTCAGTCTGCCGCAGATCACCCCCGCGCTCCTCCTTTAAGAGGCACACCCCTCTAACGGAGCGCGCGGCTGGACTCTCGGTACGCTCCTGGCGTGTATCCACGGAGACTGTCTCTCATCCCCCGTCCCTCTCCTCGATTCCCTGAGCTTTCTGGACCCATATTCATTAAGGGCTGATCTAGGTTCAGGTCCCCCCATCCATGATGGAAAACTGATCCCAGATCTGCACCCCTGGTGATGTGCTTTATGAATACACACTCTGTGCTTTATGAATACAGACTCTGGGACTGGTGGCGTTCCCGTTTTAGGTTTTACATTTTAAAAACAAGCGTTTTTTTTCGTCTCTTCTGTGATTAATGTGGAGCATCTGCGTCGTTATGGGAGCGAGGAGAGCAGAAGCGAGGAACACGTGGGTTCGAAACGCAGCGCGAGTCACACGGCCGGCCAGCTGTTCTCTCCGGGAGTTCTCCCCTGAAGTGCTGCTGCCATTACTGCACTGACCGCTCGAGGGGATTTATACAGCATGCTGCAGCGAAATACACGACATTACGCATTTTAAAACATGTAAATACACACTAATAAATAAATTAATAAATAAAAGATGAGCTACACTGGAAAAACAACGAAGGATCGTGTCCAACAAACGAACTTTAGGTGGCGTTGTGCGTTTCGACATGGCTCCATTTGAGCTCGATGCTTTTCCTAGTCCGCCGATGAAAGGTCAGATTTCCTAAGCCGCCCGCGTCGAGCAGCCGAGGAAAAGCGGCGATCGCTCTCCAGCCCTGGTAGCCGAGCGCACCGAGGTTTCATTCTCACAGTGTAAAAGGCTCGGCTTAATAACGAACGTCTGCAGCGGTCGCGGAGCAGAAAAAAAAACCTGCTCCGTTACAGCACGGCGCAGAGCCAGGGCGTGGTCAGCTAGGCCTGTCACCTTGAGCACCCAGCAGCATCACAAACCAGGTTTGGTCAACCAGGAAAAACAAATGCTGCCAGCGACTGTTTTATCGATTAGCTGAATTCGCTAGCTCTAGAACTTGCGCCCAAACCCCTGCCTACTGGTCTGCTGCAGGAAACTGAGTATGCTACACACAGTTAGCGCTAGCTTGGCCCAGGGAAGGGAGGGTTTCAGCCAGCCAGGATGAGGGCGTTTTGTTCGTGCGCTAGCAGCCCCTGCTGGCCAGTCCGTTGGTGGCGGTCCGCCCGTGGAGCAGCACAGGAAAGAGTCTTCCTCCGACTCACGTCTGCGCAAGCCCGGCTAGCGGACTACGGCGCGGTGAGAAGGAGAGCGCGCGCTCGTCTGCGCTCTCGAATCGACAGCGGAGGTTCGCGCCAACGAGCGCTGATGGCGAAAGCCACTGGGCCATTTCAGAAATGGGAGAAAAGGGGGATGAAACGGTTAAGAGAAAGAGAAAAAAAGGAAGTGGGACGCGCCCACGTTCGTCCTGAGCCGGAGGGCGTGCTTGGATAAGCGGCAAGATGCGAAGAGCACACCTGTCAGGCCGGGTGATGTCACCTGGACCAGCTTCCAGTAGCAGGTCGTTCCAGTTATGTCCCAGCCTTTTTAACAGAAGTACAAAGAGAGCCATTTGTTTGAGTTGCGTCCCTGGTTTGGATCCCCGGTGGTGCTGCGGCTGCTGCGGCGTCGCATGCCTGTTCAGGACGGCGCAGGCATGCACATGCGTCGCCCAAACCGGTCCGGCCCGGCCCTCCGTTCTCACGCTCCTCTCTCCTCTCCGCAGCCCGCCAAGCGGAGCCCAGCGCTCCCCGCGCTGGGGGGGGACGCGCTTCGTGTGCGAATGTAACCGCGAAGAAGATGTAAACAAAAAGGGCGAATAAAGGGTGGCGGGGGCGAAAAAAAGAGCATAAGAGTTTGGGGGGAATGATTTCAACAAAAAACAATGTTTTTTTTTTATTTTGTTTTTTTGCTAAACAAATGAATCAGAACCAGACTGAGGGCGTGTGAACGCTATTGTTGTGAGGAGCATAAATGGCGGCCAGAAACCGCGTGGCATCTGGGTTTTCCATCGCCAGTGTGCGTGCGTCCCCACCAGCTAGCGAGCCGGATTGCTGTTTCTACACCCCCCCTCCCGCCTCCATGCCGTCCCCATCCCCACCCCCACCCCCACCCCACCCCCACTCTCTTCAGAGCAGTGTAACATTCCAGCACAGTGTCCAACAGTCAGGGGTGTACCACTGCTGAGTCATCCTGGGAACGGGGGGGGAGGAGGAGAGGGTGAGAGGGAGGGAGGGACGGTGAGGGAGAGAAGGAGAGAATGAGGGGGAGAGACAGAGAGAGAGAGAGAGAGCGCAATAAGGGGTGAGAGAGAGAAAGAGGGAGAGCAAGCCCTGGGGAGGGATGAGGCTAAAGTAAGGGGGTGAACTGATTAAAATGAGGGGGGGGGGGTGATTTATTGCAGCTGTTGCATCAGTAATTGTTTACATGTGGATGAACGCTTCGGATGAGAAAGAGCGGTTCTCTTTTTTGCTAAGCTCCCGGGACAGACGCCTCTGCTCCCTGGACTACACCAGCGCGGCGGGGCAGGCGGGGCAGCCGGGGGAGCCGCGGGAAGCTAGCGGCTAAAAGGGGTTAACGGCAGCCGCGGCGGCGAGAGGGGAGGCTGGCGGGAACCTAATTGGTTACTAGCGCGTCCTGTCGGAGGAGCCGGCAGAAGGGCAGACGGCGCTGCGGGCGGCGGGGTTTCCACACGCACCGCGGAGGCCAATCATTAGCCAAACTCCGACGGCGGCATACTTATCTCCCACCCCCCGCGGAGTTAAACACATATTACCCATCTGAGGAGACAGCCTGACCCGGCCGGCCCGGGACGCCCTCCTCAGAGGGCAGACTCTGCCGCAGATTAGGAGGCTCCTGATTAACGTGGCTCCCGGATTCACCCCCCCCCCCCCCTTCCCCCCTCCGGAGCGTCAATACAGCACGGAGGGGCTAGATCGCTTATCTGTACTGCGTGAGGGCTGGAGGCCTCTGTGTGCGCTGTGAGATTAGGCTTGGCTTTGCGTGTGTGTGTGTGTTTGTGTGTGTGTACATGTGTGTGTGTATTTGTTGTTTGAGTGGTAACGGCTTTCTGTAGAGTGTGTATGTACATGTGAATTTGTAGTGCAGTAGTTAAGGAAGTTGGCCTGAAGGGTTACAGGTTCAGTTCTGCAAAGGCGAGGCACAGCCTTGAGCAGAGTGCAGCGCTCCGGCTGAAAGTCTCCGGCGAACACGCGAGCGCACAAACAGCGCCGAACCCCGACGCAGCCCCGCGGCCCGACGCCGCGAAGCTGCGCATCGGGCATCTGAGGTCATCACGTTCCCCACCGTCCTTCTAACGAAGCGCCTCTCCGCCCACCAATCAAAACCATCCGCGTTAAGCAGCCGGCGCCGGCCTCCTGCAGCATCCGCAGCGCTGCCCTCCGTCGCGCTCCTTCATATTCATGAGAATATTTGGAAAATTGCGATATGTCAGCGGTATTTCAAAGGTAGGGAGACAAGAGAATTACATGTTGAGGATGGGGGGTGAGAAGCTCGCGGGCTTACAGAATCGTCAGTGTCAAAGGGCGCTTGCTGATCAGTTGTGAAGTCAATAATGACCGGTGTCTGGGCCTTGCTTAACTGTTTAAAGTTTCTGAAGCAGTTAGAGAGCTTGCCCCACAGCCGTCTGGGAGTGTCCTGAACTCAAAAGCTTTAGAATGTCCTGTGCGCATTCTGCAGCACTGCCGCACAGGTAACTGAAATGACGTGGTGCATCCGCCACGGTACCACCTCTGTATCTCCATGGTAACAAACTGCCACGGTAATCATGGCGAACAGTACATACACACAGTTACTGTACCCGTGGGGAATGGTGCATATGCACACAGCCACGCTAACCATGAACAGCACATGCATGCAGCTTCCATATCCATGGTGATGGCAGGGGAGACTGTAACCAGTTGAGTTCATGGCAAAATTCAATTCAATTTTATTTGCATGCTGCCTTTTACAAAGGCCATTGTCACAAAGCAGAGTAAGAGAGATCCAGGGGTCTGAACCTGAACCCCCCCCACCCCAATTCCCCACCAAGCGCACGCCAAGGGCAACAGCAGTAAGGAAAAACCCCCTGACTAGAAATAGCGGGAAACCCTGAGCAGAACCAGACCATGGTGGCCGTAGTGCTGCTAGCCGGCACCGGTTAACTGAGAAAGACTGAAACAGTAATATTACAGCGCGTAAATGTCCCGAGTCAGTGCGTAATCGAAGCCGGGGCCAGGATGACTGGTCATGTGGGGAGCCGGGCTGCTCGGCCAATGGGAGGCTCTGTCAGACAGAGGGGCAGACGTGGAGCCGGAGCGGAACCAGCTAAGTGTCCAGAGGACACCTGCTCCTCAGCAGAGACCTTACCAATCATACGCATCACTCACTGAGGGTGTGAACATGCACATCTTCACAAGCTACATACTTTCAAACTAATGTGCATTTCCACACCCAAACCACTTCTAAAATATGCGTGCACTGTTTTCCCTCATTATTTCAGTCCAGGGCCCAGCAATTATTATGTTACTGGATTTTGGTAGAAAATAACTAACATTATTGAACAAGTGCTAATTTAGGAGGACAGCAGTGGGACTTTAAAGTAAAATACTAAATTAACACAATTTATTAAAGAGGACTGCTGGTTTACATCCAAGATATAGTCTGTTTACACCCTTTGATAAATACTTTTAAGATGACAATTTTATAGAGAAGTGGTTGCCAAAACGGGCAACCAGACAGCACGAAATTGCGAACAAAACATGCAAACATTTATTGGTAAACCCTATATGGTACCTATATACCTATATGGTGTATGCCCGCTATTTGCTCATTACTTCGCGTAAACCTATTGCTTCTATAGTTCACACTTTTAGTGTTAAATTCTAGCTAATCAACAGAATGACAACCACCTCTGAGCTATATTAGGAAAGTAAAAAAATGCTCGTTTTTACCTCGTGTCAACAGCGCTGGTTGTTAGTTTGTGGTCGGTAGCAGGTGATACCTCCTGCTGTGCGCGAACTGCTAGCGCTGCAGAGGTGGCAATGCGAGGTAACACTTGCCTCAAGTTCAAAAACTCATTCCTGTCTTCTGCTGCGTTTTGTGCATCCTGAGTTTTTAAAATGTCGTTTTTTTGCAGACTTCCCTTCATTTTTTTCTTGTCTTATTTTTCGCGTTTCTCAGTAACATTTTTATAATTAGGCATCGCAGCTCGCTGGCTACTATTGGAGATGGGCATGCACGCTGTACGTTTCCTTTCTACTGCGTCATGTCCGGGGAAAAAAGTAAAAATAATAAAAATAGAACTGAGACCGGGCGATTTTATTACAGGGTCTGACAAATTTAAAAATATTTTTCGTTAAGATCAGTTTTGTTATTAGGAATTTAGCTCATCATAGCAGGAGATGCATACCAATGTGTTGATCGATCAAACAGGTGGAATGTGGGTTATGGTAGACGTCATCGTTGGCCGGCAGGAGGCATCCCTGTTGAAGGGGCTCTTTGTAATTGCCTGCATGTGCTGCTGACTAGCAGGCACCTGTAACCATGATGGACGGTGTAGCCACTGTGACCGTGCAGGTGGCGGACGGCTGCGTGGTCGGGCCCCGTAGAAACACGCGCGAACCACGGGAAAACCGAGCGCTAATAATAGAGTTTCACTAAATGAGATCACAAATGCTTGCGTATAATCATCAGACTTCTGGTTACCGTTTACTTTAACCGTTGCTCCTCAGATCTTTATGGTCTGTTGAATAGAAGAATTTGACACTTGGCCCTTTGTGGATTAAAAACAGTAATTTGTTAGCCATTGATGTTTTACATCTTTGGCTGGTTGCCATTTGTCAGCCTTATCTTTGAACTGTGCATAGTCATAGCATCAGAATGTTTCACACAGGCTGTGCTTAAGGCCTACATACTCTGTGTGCATTCAAGTGATACAGTGTATCGACATTTCTTCAAGGTGACTTTTTGTTTGTGACCATCTAACTAAAACTTTAAACTGAAAACAATTCGCAGGTTTGATTTGTTTGCATATAATAGGCTTATAAAAAGTCCTTGGTGGAACAGTAACGCTGTTGAAAGCTGTGATAATGCACTGTATAGGCAGCACGCTAGATATTCTTTTTCTCCAGAAGCTGATCAGTGATATTAGGTTAATGACATTTGCGTAAAACGATCGTGATCGCGAAACAGAAAATGAAACAATGGTAATTAGATGCGCACAATAAAACGCTGTTTTAATGCATTTCTTCCCACGCTGGCAGATGATTTGACAAATTACCCCGCCCACCCCCGACAGTTCCTCGGCACCAACCCGTTCCGAATTCATATGCAGATAATTGTGGGGTTTGAACAGGCACGGATACAGCGTCTCTGTGCTCACTCTTATCTGGTAAGCTAGTGGAGTTGTAGTTGTTGCCTCACGTAGCCTGTGGTTGGTGTGGTGACATAGCTGCATATGCTGGGTATGTTGGTATGCAGATGGGGGTTGTGGCTTTATGTATTGTCTGGAGGGGTAGGGCTGTTTCTTGGGTAAGCTGGTAGAAATGTGCCTTACTCTTATTTTTGTGTGATTTTTGTGTGCCATAATCAAAACGGGGTGCTGCTTCACTGTACTACTAAGGTGCATAGAAGAGTAGGAGCAGTAACAGACAAAAAATGCCGTCACAATTGGCAGAAAAAAGGGAAAGATGTAGGTTTTTACTGGACCTGCTTTTGGTGTGGTGTGTGTCGTCAGGTTAATGACAGGGCCTCCCCCCTCCCCTCACCCCCAAGCGAGTCGATGAACTTGGTGACCTCTCTCTCTCTCTGGGGCTCCTCCCTGACACCGCTCCTCATGTGGACCCAGGCCAGCTGCTCTCAAAGAACGCTTTCAGCACGAGGGAGAGGGAGGGGGGGGGGAGGGAGGGAGAGAGAGAGAGAGAGAGAGTGGGAGGGAGAGAGGAAGAGAGAGAGAGAGAGAAAGATGTTGCGTGCGTGTGTTTTTAGTGCTTGTGTGTTTTGGTGTGTGTGCTCCTCTTCAGGCTCTCTGCCCTGCCTATTGAGTCCTGTTAGGGAATGCAGTATCCAAGCCTCACTACTGCAGCGGTCTGCAGAGGGACCGGGAGAAAGGAGGCGGCAGGGGTGTGTGTTGAGTTGGGGGGTTTAGAGTGGAACTGCAGGGTGTGTGTTGAGTTGGGGGTTTAGAGTGGAACTGCAGGGTGTGTGTTGAGTTGGGGGTTTAGAGTGGAACTGCAGGGTGTGTGTTGAGTTGGGGGGTTTAGAGTGGAACTGCAGGGGTGTGTGTTGAGTTGGGGGGTTTAGAGTGGAACTGCAGGGGTGTTTGGTGGGGGTTGGGTTAGAGGGGGACTATAAGGGTTAGTGTGTTAAGTTAAGGGGGGGTAGGTGATTAGTATAAGATTGCAGCGGTCAGTGTGCTTGGGGGAGGAGGGTTAGGTGGTTAGTGTAGGACTCCAGCGGTCAGTGTGCTTGGGGGGGGGGGGTGTCAGAGAGGCACTGCAGGGGTCATTGTGGGGAGCAGGTTGCTGGGGCCTGGGAGAGGGGGGTGGGGGGCTGCTGGCGCAGAGGGGACCCATCTGGTTTGGATTGCACACATTCCAGTGTGTGAGCATGTGAGCAAAGGTCAGGAAGGAGGGGAACGCATGCTGATAAGATGTGTGTGTGTGAGAGAGAGAGAGAGCTAGCACATGTGTGTGTGTCTGTGTGTATGCATGTGTGAGAGATAGAATGTGTATTTGTGTGTCTGTGTGCGAGGTGTGAGAGACCAAGAGCTTGCATGTGTGTGTGTGTGTGCATGTGTGAGAGAGAGCTAGCAAATGTGTGTAAAACACAGAAAAAAAACACAAGTGTGTGTACATCTACACACTGCTACAGATATTCCCCCCACTTCCATATTGCAGAGTGTGATTCTGGTTCCTCCGTCCTGCATGTGTTCTGTACCTCAGTGAAGGTTGGGGTTAGGTCTGTTTGCTCAGGATTAATCCTGCTGTGGAAGGCCAGGCCTGGGGGACTTTAGCCTGCCCCATGCTGATGATGTGCACTTTCCTTTCTCTGTTTATGGAAATGTTTCCAGAGAAAAGAGTCGGTCCACCACCACAAAGCTGCTAAAATATGAAACACAAAATAAATTTCAGCTGTTTTTAAAGTTTCCAGTATTGGAGGATGTGCTTTATCGAATATGAGTATTATAATTGAATGTACATAATACACAGACCTATATGACACATAAATATACACAGCATTCATAAATACATTCTAGAAGTCACATGTGTGTAAATATAGCAGAATATATTCTGTCTGGTTAGCTTTGTGCCCCTTGCTCCTTCCTTGCTTGTGATTGGTTGACCAACTGACCTGGGGACTTAGATTGTTTGTAAATGAAGTCTATGTCCTTAAGTGTACAGTTCAGGTTCTGTGCTTGGGAGTGTTTGACTGACTGAATTCTGATCTCTGATTGGCTGTGAACACTCTCTCTCTGCTCTGCAGAGTTGGTCATGTGCTGTTTCTGGGATTGGTTGAATAAATGTCCATGTGTCTTTCTGATTGGCTGTAAATTATTCTTTCTGCTTAGCAGCATGGCCGATATTCCATGCCTGTGATTGACGGACTGCGGGGATCTCACCGATTGGCTGTTCTTGCAGGTGGGCGGCGCCCTCCCCTGGGCCTTGTGCTGCAGCCATGCTGTCCCTGGACGAGCCGCTGGACCTGAAGCTCCCCCGCGGGCGTGGCGGTGGGCGGGACCGGGTGGCCCGCACCCCCCCTGCTCTCACCCCCTCCCCGCTGCTGGCCAAACGCGCCAGGCAGCTGCGCATGGCGGACGACGGCACGGCTGTCATCGTGCCCGCCTCCCCGGCCTCCCCCCACACAGGTCAGCTCAGCTCAGCTCCCGCCCCAGGCTGGGCGGTCGGCACGGCGACACCAATCACAGGCTTTACACAGACGCGGTTGTTATATAATGCGGCGACTGCAGCAGTAGGTTAAAACTATGGTGGCTCCGG
>NC_057949.1:21401026-21423526 GCF_018555375.3 Anguilla rostrata
CGCTGCTGGGCCCGGAGCGCCGCGCCGCCGCCCGCAAGGGCGGGGCCAAGGGGGAGGGGCAGGGCGGCGAGGACGCGCTCCTGGGGGGCCTCCCCGGGGCCGTCCTGAACCTCTCAGCAGGGGTGGGCCACGACCCCCTCTCCCCCGGCTGGGTGGTCATCCCCCCGGGGTCCCTGCTGCTGAAGCCAGCTGTGGTCAACTGACACGCACATTCCAGAGCGGGGGGGGTCAGGGGGCGGGGCCAGGGGCGGGGTGGGGGGGGTCAGGGGTCAAAGGTGAGAGCTTGCCCGCTGTTTTTTTTTTTACAGATCTTAAATGGTTGGAGCATTTCTGAAAAACCAAGGAAACACACACATGTGCGCACACACACACACACCCAGGGTGCTGCCTTCTCTTGGGTTTACAGAAGGTTGTGGGTTCCATTCTCACCCAGGTTTACACGACTAGGGGGAGGACTGACTCCTGTCACATGCTCTTGTGTTGCCATAGCAGCGGGCTGAGATCAGCAGGCTATTAGTGCTGCTTTCGCTTCCGCTCTCTCTCTCTCTCCCTCTCTCTCTCTATCTATCTCTCTCTCCACCCCTCCCTCCTCCCCTCCCCCTGTACCTGATGTACGTGTGTACTGACCCGTTCTAAAGCTTGGTACCCTTACTCAAGCCCTGGTTCACATGTATATATTTCTATTTAAGACCGGCCTGCACTTTGGCGGGCCGACCAAGCGGACGCAGCGGACACAGACTGGCTTCCACCAGCCCTTTACACGCAGAGCCATCGGACAACCCGCGGGAAAAAAGAGAGAGAGAGGCGTTTGGAAGAACAGCAGCCTAGAACAAGAACAGGGGAGAGCGGGGAGAGGTCTCGCCCACGTCCGCGTTCTGCGGTACCGCGACTGAGACCAGAGAAGACTGCCGTGGAACAGGAACCCCCTGCTTTTTTTTTGTGGGGGAGGGGCAGGGTGGTGTGTTGGCAGGACAGAGGTCTTGATGAGCGTCAAATCAAACACTCTCTGCTTTCCTCCCCCAGTACCTCAAAAAGTAAACAGAAAAAAAACAAGAGCAGGCAGGGTCAGGAGGGGGGAGCAGGGCTCAATATCGACAATCCACCCCTGTGAAGGGAGGGGGCAAAACAAAAAACTGTACTGTCAACGTGACCCCCTTCCCACAGTCCACAGGCGGACGGGGACACGGAGAGGAGTCACATGACCAGGCCGTCCCAGGCCATCGAGGACAAAGGGTTTGTGTAAGGGCTCGGAGCCAACTAGATTTAAGGCAGACAATGGCATTTAACCAGCAACATCCCCCTCCCCCCCCACCCCCACCCCCACTCCCCCTCTGGAAATCTTAATTGCAGGTGCGACTGGCGCCCCCTGGTGTAGATAGCAATCGGTGCATCATGCAGTCACCCAGGCCTCTCCGGGCCAGCTTCGCTTTAGCCGAATGCAGCGTGGCGGCGAAGGGGCTGATCTGCGAACGCTGCTCCTCTGCATTTCCAGCGCGAGGGTACCAAAGCGAGGAGAGGAGTCGGCTGCAGTCACACGGGCTGAGCAGCAGCGAGGAGCGAGGAGAAGGTCCTCCCCCATCTCGCTCTGTGGAGAGCCCGGCTCGTTCGGTGTGAAAAACGCGGTCGTGTGGATCTGTCCTTGCGTTAACAGACAGCAGTACCAAGCGATTTACGTTCAGTGCAGAGGCCAAGGTTGGGACTGCATTGTGACCAACAGGGGGCGCAGCGCGTCCCACGCTTCAGAGTGCCGGACAGATCTGACCTTTCGGAGAGCCACACACAGGTAGACAGAATACTGGAAAATTATTATTATTCTGCATTTAATTTGGAGGAGTTCAGCTGGATAACACTTAGCAACATTTGACCAATGTGCTGAAGAGACTTGAATTCCACAGCTTTTAAAAAACACTACATTGAACTTTTCTTTAAGAAGGAATTAAGTAATTTCACAGCAAATATGGTGCGCACTTTCGCTTGAAAAGTATTGTAGATTTTTGTTGTGGTTCTACAGGGTCATATTTGGACTCCACTCTCTTTTACTTGACTCTCCTGCTGTAACCCTCTCCCCCTTGCTAGCTCTCTGGCACGGCTGTACTGCTTTTGCTCAGGCACGTACTGGCCGCCTTCCTGTCCGGGCCCAGGGGTCCTTCCATGCCTGTGGCGCAGGGAGATTATGTTGGCAGAATGTTGACCGTGTCACACTGTGTAAGGTTGGAGAGAGGAGAACAGGGTGAAAGATTTGGGGTGGGTTTTTTTTTTTTTTCTTTCTTCAGATTTTCACACAAAGAGCATTCTTGCAAGAGACAACTGCCCCCTCCCCCCCCAAAACACACACAGACACACGCACTCTCCTCTCTCTCTCTGCTTTGTACATTCCCATGGTGGTATTTTCACTATTTCAGAAAGGTGATGATTATGATTATTGCTGTTTATCAGTTGTTGGCTTTTTCCAGACGAGACATTTCCCAATGTTGAAGTTGCTTTGTGTCTGCTATCGCTGCTCTGTGACCAGCTTCCTTCCAGGGGCGGGGCAGGGTGGAGCAGGGCGGGATTAGGGGGGAGGCGGTGTCAGGGGTTCTGTGCCGTGCCGGGGGTGCGGGGGAGTTTGCTCAGAGAAATTTAACGTCTGTGACTGTCACACGGGCACACGGCAGGTGGCCTCAGTTCAAGGTCAGACCTCATAGCGCTGGTGTCTCCGCTGGTAAAGGTGAAATCTCACACGACGACAGAAACCCACACTTTTCTGTGTGACCGCCTCCTTCTGACTGGGTCCAAATCGGACCCCTAAATCTCACTCTGTAGACTACAGTGGAGACACCAGGACGCTCAGAGAGCTGTGGCACTGCCTCACTCACAACCTCCCAGACTGCTCAGAGCACACACACACACACACACACACACACACACACGCGCACACACACACACACACACACACACACACACGCGCACACACACACACACACACACTGACCTTTCACTGCCTACTTTAATTGCTTAGCAGACACTATTATTGACCGCACTTCCCATATCGTTAACATACGCAGCAACATGCTTCACTGAGGCAATGAAGGTTCTGGAATGTTTTCGTACAGCACCTTGTCAGGGACTCAAACCTGGACCCTTCAGGACACTGGGGTCCAGCTCCCAAAGCACTACACAAACGCCCTCCGACCGCGCGCCCCCACCCCCCTCCCGAAGGCGCACACCGCTCTGTCCCAACCAGGCCGCTGAACTCTCCACTTTAAAGATTAAAACTAAAGGAGGTGATCCCTGTATCCACCCAGCTTTCTAACAAGAAAAAGAGACACTAAACAAACAAATCTAATCTACTTTGTTTAAATATGTTGTGGTCCAGAGGGTCTGCAGAGAGACAGAGAAGAGGAAAGGAATGCAAAATGAGGGCCTGCTGCCTGTGTGTGTGTGTGTGTGTGTGTGTGCGCGCGTGTGGAGTTCAAGCCTCGAGAGGATTTTTTGCAGAAGCCAAGATTAAAGTCAGAAACTGCCACCTTCCTTTTATACTGCAGTCACATCTGCTATTGCCATTCTGACACTGTGTGTGCGCACACACGCACGCACACGCACACAGCTCTGAGTAGAGTGGGAGGTTCTCGCTGTGAGTGGACAGACCTTGTGTGAAGTCAGACGATGTCATCGCGGGGAGCAGGGAGGGTCTCCCCTGGCAACAGCGGAATGTTCAGCCACGGCTCTCCACCCCTTACCCACCACCCCTCCTTCTCCTCCTCCTCCTCCTTGAAGCCAGAGATGGCAGGGTGTGTGCCTCCCTCTAGTGGAGGAAGCTGGTATTGACACGGGTCCTATCGGGATCCACATCTTTCAATGTTAAATAAGCTGTTTTTGACACGTTAACCCTTTGGGCACGTGCAGAATCTGTCAGCACTTTCTCCGCCCCTCCACTGGCAAAATGTTATTTATCTCTCAATTATATATCACAAGAGGGAAAATCCTTAAGTACAGTACATAAAGTACACATTCCACATACTAGGCTTTTAAGGGGCCTTTTGGGGACCAAAAATTCTTTTGATCTTATTCCATAACAGTATGCACAGAAATCAAGGTCCAAAATGAGATGGAGCCCTAACTGTAAACGTGTCCCTCATACTGCTCCAGCCCCCCTCCCCCCCCATCATTAAAAAAAAAAAAAAAAAAAAGCGGTACGCTTCCCCCATGTTTGCAAGGGTTTCTTGTATTCCAAGGGGGAGACCAGAGAGACGAGTGAACTCTGGCTTGCATTGAGCAAACTGAAATTCCAGGTGGGTAATTGACGGGGCACTAGAACGATGAGTTAAATTAGCCAGCAGCGTCGCTACGGAGGGACACTGCACTTCTGAAGTGCCACAGCACTGCACAAAGGGTTAATACTATAGACTAAGGCCAGCAAAGGCCAGTATCCAAGTTTTTTTTTTGTTTTTTTTTTTGTTGCACATCTTTTGAGATATATTAATATCAGTATTTGTAACGGTTCCAAGTGCCTTCTATTATAGGTGAAATGTAGAAAATATACAGTATAAGAAATATGAATATATAAATATATATATAAATATAAATATATATTTTCCCGGCACCACGTTCTGAGGCCGAACGTGCAGAATTTTAGAGTTGTAAAAGTCTCCAATTGGTACAACATAGCTGTGTGCTCCTGTTTTAGAGGAAGTTTATTATGACGATAATGACCATGTCAATGAGAGGAAACAAACAAAAAAAAAAGTTTAATAAAGTCTCATTTGATAAGTAGTTTCTTGCCATCTTTTTGCGTGGGTGAGTGGTGTGTGTGTGTGTGTGTGTCATGAGAATCTAGATGCACAAGGACGTACAGCTGAAGAGAAAATGGAGAGGGCTTTATTGGGAGTTTAATTTACAGTGGGAGGGGATTGGGGAGGCTCACTGGGGAGTTCAGACTCATGTTTCTGGATTTTGCTGTTTTTGTTGCTCCTGTGCTGGGGGGCTGTCCTTCTTCTGAATGCTGAGCTCCTCGTACAATCGTTCCTTAGCGCGCACCACCTGCAGATCCACGTGCAGGGCCATTAAGACGGGCAGAAGGGATTGTGGGACACTCGTACAGCCACAACTGCACGTACAGTCTTTATGAGCATTAAAAACAAGCTCTTTAAAAAGGAGGGGTTAACGCAGATTATTGTACACAGATATATATTTAGCAGCTTGTTTTGTTATGCTTTTCCCCCTTTTTCTCCCCAAATTTGGAACACCAAATCACGCAACACTCATAGCAACAGCAGTCCAGAAGCTGGGGTCCCACAGACGTGAGCTGGGGGAGGATGCGTCCTCTGCAGCTTAATAGGCAGGAATTACAGGTCCCCGATCAACCAGCAGGGGGTGATGGTCTGCAACTAGATGTAGTTATCCTCTGAAACTGATACCCTCCCATCCCCAGGTGAGGCCAGAGCCAGTTGTACATCAGCCTCCAGGGTTTGCGGGTCACAGACAGCACTGACATGGCCCAGATTCGATAGGAGACCGTGGGTCCCACCCACGCACCATCAGTGCCTTAACTGGCTGAGCCAATGAGCAGCCCCCATATCTGGCATTTTTAAGATGGATTAAAACCAACGATGCTCCAGTCAACCACAAGGACACACCAATGACATTTTGTTAAAGTACCGAGAGCTGGCTACAGGGTAGGCTGAATGGGGATGACATGCAGTTTGTTTGACTAAGACTGACAAGTCTCGAGTACATTGCGTCCATTTATAGTGCACGTGCCACAGACAGTGAACAGAGCACCAGTTAAACCGGCTCGAAGGCTCAGTCTCCTGATGCCATCCCTTTGGTATGAAAAATTAAACACTTCCACTTGGTCTCGATTTCAATGTGTGGGATGTGCCAGTGCAATTCCCCTTTTCATTGACTTCCAAGCTGCCAGTTAATCGTCAATGAGATGGTTTTAGTTTAGTTAAAGCAGACACGGACAGTTAAAGGACCTCTCGGTAATTCTGGTTGCTAACAGAATCCTAATGGCCAGTGCAAGACGATAAAAACTATGAGTACCATGATCCAGCGTAGTTTTCGTTGATTAGCAATCAAAGTTACTGAGTGGTCCTTTAAATATGTCTATACTTCCCAAATGATTTACATTATGATAGCAACATGATGACAGTTCTCACCTTAGACTGGAGATAGAAAGACCCACCAACTTCCTTGTCATTGACTTTAAAAAGGTGTTCGTAACTCTGTCGGGAAATAGAAAAAAGAACTTGGGTCAGATAAATCTTGAGTAGTAGAAATTTTCAAGCAAAGGCGTACGTAAGAACGCACGTGTACGCGCATATGCCGGAAAATGAGGGCGAAGAGAGAGAAAAGAGAGGGTGTGAACTTTTAATACCTTCTGTATTTCCTCCGGAGTGAGGGTGGACACATTGAGAATCTGCTGGGCCTCTTGCAAGCTCATGCCCGTGATGCTGGTGGCTGCTGCAGACTGCTGTCCCGACCGACCCCTTGCTTCTGCTGCCGCTTTACTGGCTAAACACAGGGAGGGGGGAGTTCTGTACTTCTAATACACTACATCACGTTACAGACCAAAACAAGTCATCACATCAAAACGTAAATTTTACCTTGGAAATACAAATCATTCTATATTTTCCAGATCAGACCAAATGTCGCCTGTTTTCCCCGAATTTTCACAAAATGATGAATTCACGGTTTTGTAACGCGCAAAGACGACGCATACCTGCGAATTCCTGTCGCAACGCTCGTGCAAATGCGCGTCCCACCACCTGCGCGCCCATCACCACAATCTGCGCCAGGTACCTAGCCTGCGAACAAACGCAGTGGCGAACATGTGAAACCCGCTGGAAACGTTCAGTTATCGCACTGACTCTGTTAGCAAGTGAGTAACACAAGGAAACCCACCAAATTGCGATCATACCGCACTGTTCCTGAAAAACTGTTAAACTATAAATGATAACAGTACTACCATCAGCTAGCAAGCTAAACTGCTAGACAATGTCATAATTAACGTGTTTGGTCCAGCCTGTGATTATAACATAAAAGAGGGACCTGCCACCTTCACATATCGCTGTAAATAAACTGGCAAATGCAGCAATACAGAAACCCAACGCAACACACACAACACCAACGGTCCCAAGGACTGGGCAAGCAGGCAATCTGGATAGGACGCAATCGAATACGACAAATCGAATACGTCGCTGTGTTAAGTGTATTCCGACTGAGCACCATACATGACTCAATGATACGGTTTACGACAGCGCTTAAAAAACAGAACACACAAACCATGGCTTGTCCCTCCAGTGATCGACAGCACTATCCGTCGAAATACTTTAGCTAGCTACAAGAAACAGCTATCTCTCACATGTACAACTATCAAAGTCAATGTAGTGTTAAAGTTCAAGGATCACGTTCGGACCATAGAGATCACATTTGTATGTGATGCAGCGCAAGAATACCGCCACATACTGGCTGGCAGTCAAAATTACACTGTACATCAGTCGAAGAGGGCGTGACCAATTCAAAAGCAGGAGATTTTATTCACAATAATCATAACAAAACTAAAAATTAAAAATGATAATAATACACAATTGTTGTTTTGAAAAAAGGTATTTATTGAAAGGCAACATTCCCACTTTACGAAAGACTGACAAAGAGGAAAAAAAAACATCATTCCAAGTATAAAAGCTTTTTTAAAATGGAGCATACATTAGTTTTCCCAGGTAGAATACATGATACATTTGTGAGAATGGAGGAGGTGTTGTAGGCACGTGTGAGACAGACACATTAAAGACTAACACTTCCCACAAATTGTCACAGGTGTGTGTGTGTGTGTGTGTGTGAGTGTGTGTGTGTGTGTTCAATCTATAATTGCTGTAAAATATACTGTACGTACCATGCCACACACTGTACATTAATTCCAGTCTTCTTCTCTTTTTTTGTAAACATGATTAGTTCAAAATACATCTTCCAAGTATTGCCCTGTTTTATAGCCCTGATGAAAAACAAATTCTGGATTTAATTGATTGCACCAAATAGTTAGTAACACTGTGTCGCTTAAAGAAAATGAAAAGGAATGTTATCTATATCAATTTTTAAAAAAGTCAAAGAATGTGTCCCTCAAATGTCTCCAGCGGTCACTGACTGTTACAAAGAACAGAGATTCCAGTTAAACGTTTATATAAAAAGGACCGTGCATTTGTCACCGTGTTAAACCTGGAAGATTTCTGAAAGATAAAAATGCCCTTTTACGAGACTCCCAGAGAGAAAGAGCGGATTAAGAGCCAACACATAATATCAATATTAAAACCACCACAGCGTGAGACACTGCAACAGACACATTAACCAGATATCACTCTGACAAATACAATTATCCGTATGGAAGTGAGTCCCCAACCCTGATCCCCACAGACAGCCAAACCACTCCTACCATCTTTAAAGAACACCTGCCTGAGCCCAGATAAATCAGAGACTAGGTCAATTGTCTGGTATTGCTGAGTAAACTGTCTATATGTTCAATCAGAACATCACTTCTTTTTGTAAATACAGTCTACTGCCCTTATTGACCTTGGTGAAAATATACTTAACTTGCCTTTGCCTAAGAAATGTCATTTGATCCTGAACCCTAAGTTCCATGTAAGAACTTTAAACCAGCGTGAAAGCTACGTTTTTGAAAGGAAATATTCCAGAGTCAGGGGGCCACGCCCCTCTATGATGTCACTGAGCAGTATAGGCAGTATTAACGTGAAGAATGTAAATGAGTCATGTTGAGTGACAGCACATCTGAACGCTGCATGTTGATGTGTGGATTGGTGGTGCTTGATGCAACTGTTGGTAGGGGGTGGGGGGGCTCAGATCAGGAAGTGATCTCACACATTTGCATTTTTAGGAGGAGTTCTTTCCTTTTAAGGAGGAACTGTACCTTTTCATATAAAAAAAAAATCTAATTCGGTCACAACAGAGAGTGAATTGATTCCAGTTAATTCGGATTTTTCATGGCACAGTCGAGCCTGGCTACAGAATAAAAAGCAGCACTTCTCCGGGCCTAACCCTGTTTCTCGGCTGTCCGCGTGTGCTCTTTGCTGTGCGTGTTTGAAATGTCCGTTTCCCTCAGGTTGTTCGGACTTATCCAGTTATAAAAAGTGAAAAAGAAAACGCACACCTTGTTTTAGCGAGGTGCAGACCAGAAGGACACGCAGGTAAAGGCCCTGACGAAGGCAGCTTGCTGCCGAAACGTTGGCGATGAAGATCTGCGTTGGAGTAAACAGAGTGTGCGACCCTTCTTTCTTTTTAAGTTATCCAGTTATGAAGACATTTCGTGCGATTGTGCGTCGTGGGGACGTTAAGGTGCCACAGGGATGTCCAGTTTGCTCTGATTTTGCTCAGTGTGGAGTGCGGATCGTGGCTATGAGGTGAAAGGAAGCTCTGGTTGTGAAGGTCGGGCAGTGTGGGGAGTGTAAAGCGTGGACGTTTCGAGGTGTGTGGTGGCATGTCTTGGTTTTTCGGCACACAGGAATGGCGTGTTCTCCAGACCAGCCCCCCCCCCACTCCTTTCTCCGGGGGGGCTGCTGTTGGCACCCTGACTGGTCCATGAGGTAAACAGGGTACCCTAATCATCCTGAAAGAGAAACACAGGCCAGGGTTACTGTGTGTTACTGGGGTACGGATCTGAGTGTATCTGGGTGTGTGTGAGTGCAAAGTACATATGTGTGCGTATGCGTACATAGTGTGTACATGTGTGTCTGCATATTTAGTGCGTGTGCATATTGATAATGTGTACATACGTGTGTGTGTGTGTGTGCACACACATGTGTGTTCCTTACCCACTCATCCTCATCCACTCCCTGGAAGGATTCCTGTGGCAGTGGGTCCTCCCGGTTTCCCAGCTTTGCCACCATGGCACTCAGCAACTGCAACACATCGTGCATTCCATTATATTCCACTCCAGAACATTTCACTCCATTCAATTCTATTACAAAACATTCCATTCCATTCCATTCAGTTACAATCCATTCCATTCCATTCCGTTCCATTAGATTCCATTCTAAAACATCCCATTCCAATCCACTATTTAACAGATTGTTCACTGTGACTTACACAGCTTACATTCAACATAAAATCCATTTACACAGCTAGATATTTACTGAAGCAATGAAGGGACCCCAGCTGTAAAATAAACCTGCAACCTCTTTATTTGGTTCCCTAACCACTGCACTATACTGCCACCCCATAAAACTCAACCAGCATACCGATCTATACACAACAAAGCGGTTACGCAGGAAATAACAGTTTCCGAGCGCACAGTACAGTACAAACCACATTTACAGCACTGAGACAGACAGACTTCCACACTGGAGTCTCAGAGCACCGGTCAGGCCCTCGTCACTGTAGGCCTCTGCTATACCTCGTCCTTCTTCTGCTCATCGGTCTTCTCCTCCAGATAGTACGATGAGGGCATGTACTTCCTCACAGGGGCCTCTTTGGGAGCCTCGCTCACTGCACAGACGGACAGACGGACGGACGGATGGACAAACAGACAGACAGACGGACAGAAGGACAGACAGACAGACAATTAGAGGAGTCCCACAAAAGGCCATCTTCGGCTAACAACTAAAAGCAATGTTACTGTTTTTTCTTCAGAAATACAATTTGGAGAGTTCAGCAAGTCACTGAAACTAACTGCCCTAACTGAGTTTATGAGGAAAGTGCAGCGCTTGCGTTTACTTGTGAGTCAAAGTAAAGGACAAAGTTAAGTTGGTTGAATACACACCTAAGATGTGGACAAATAGAAGTTAAAATTCAACCATAATGTTCTTCCAGTAATGACTATCTAACTAAGGGGAGGAGGGCAGTGTGTCTGTTTTCTTCCTGTTCAGGGTTCCTACTGTATTTCTATAGCTAAATTCAAGGAAATAACTTTCATGTTGTTTTCCAAGCTTTTTTTCTCTCAGGAACACTTCGAACTGAAACTCTGTAAGCAGTGCTTCAAGGACACCATGTGCTTTAAAAAACAGAACGTTAACGTCATTGATTCAAAGCACTTTAGATTTCAGCACAGTTGTTATGTACACGCCTACAGAAAAATTAGAGCTCTTTTATAAATAGTATAAACCAGCACAAAAGCACGATAAAAAGCTCCTTAAAACTCTCTGTGCAAAATTTAAACCTTGAGGCTTCTACAGCCAAAATCAATCAACGTTTAAGAACTTCAGTGACCTGTGAGATCTCAGTGTGTTGGCAGGCATCCACCTACACAGATGAACCTTTATGCTTTTCCAGGTGCACTGAATGGCTTTATAAATGAGGTGCTATGCTGGAAATGATTTCTGTCCCGGGGGTTAGGGTTAGGTTAGGGTGGAAGGGGGTGGAGGCAGGACAGTACCGGGGCCATGTCTTTGGGCCGGGGGTGGGGAGGGTGGAGGCAGGACAGTACCGGGGCCATGTCTTTGGGCCGGGGTGGGGGGTGGAAGGCGGGACAGTACCGGGGCCATGTCTTTGGGCCGGGGTGGGGGGTGGAAGGCGGACAGTACCGGGGCCATGTCTTTGGGCCGGGGGGGGGTGGAGGGCAGGACAGTACCGGGGCCATGTCTTTGGGCCGGGGTGGGGGTGGAAGGCGGGACAGTACCGGGGCCATGTCTTTGGGCCGGGGTGGGGGGTGGAAGGCGGGACAGTACCGGGGCCATGTCTTTGGGCCGGGGGGGGGGGTGGAGGGCAGGACAGTACCGGGGCCATGTCTTTGGGCCGGGGTGGGGGGTGGAAGGCGGGACAGTACCGGGGCCATGTCTTTGGGCCGGGGGTGGGGTGGAGGGCAGGACAGTACCGGGGCCATGTCTTGGGCCGGAGGGGTGGGGGTGGAGGGCGGACAGTACCGGGGCCATGTCTTTGGGCCGGGGTGGGGGGTGGAAGGCGGGACAGTACCGGGGCCATGTCTTTGGGCCGGGGGTGGGTGGAGGGCAGGACAGTACTGGGGGCCATGTCTTTGGGCCGGGGTGAAGGCGGGACAGTACCGGGGCCATGTCTTTGGGCCGGGGTGGGGTGGAAGGCGGACAGTACCGGGCCATGTCTTTGGGCCGGGGGTGGGGGGGTGGAAGGCGGGACAGTACTGGGGGCCATGTCTTTGGGCCGGGGGGGGGTGGGGGGGTGGAAGGCGGGACAGTACCGGGGGCCATGTCTTTGGGCCGGAGGCTGATCTTGCGGTGCTGTCCGTTGGAGCCGGAGAGCCAGGCCGAGGCCGTCATAGCGGACTCCCACCACACGGCGGTGTTGGGGAACACGTCGTCCTGGAAGAACTCTTTCTGTGGGGCGGAGGAGAGCGGGAAGCACGCTCAATCACCGCGGAAACCCCGCTAGGTCAGCGTGTCTGCACACCGTATTAAGAGGACATGGGCATGGTGAAATGGCGGGAGACTTGCTGTGGTTCTGAACCATGCCCCTCCCCACCTGCACACCACAGCATGAGGTGCGATTGGCTTTCCAGGCCTAAAGACTAAGGTCTCTGGCCAATGGAATTAATCACACTCTGAACTCTGCTACATTTCAGTCATAACACTGTTCAATACACATTTTTAACAAATACCCATATTTGCCGCTGAAATAGTCAGCGGGGAAACAGGACAGTGAAAAACCACCACTGTGGTTTATTCAAAATGGGCGCCTGTGACTGGCATCTCAAGTTTGCCAGCAGGGGGCGCTCCTGCTGCATGAGTCACCTTGACGCGGGGCACCCTGAAGGCGACGGGTTCGATGGTGGTCTTGGTGAGCCGCAGAGCTCGGGCGATCTCCACATCGGGCACGTTGCACTCCGTCTTTGGCAGGAAGGACAGGCCCTGCACGGCACAGGAAACAGGAAGGTGTCACACTGCCAAGACCCCACCCCCGATATTTATGATGTCATCAGTTTGTTAGGAAACAAATTAAAAAAACAACTGAGTGGTGGTACTTCCCTAAATGTTTAAACAAATCATTTTTGTAGTAAAGGTGTGACACAGTAAGTGTTTCAGAATAAAACAACGATGAAGGTTCTGAAAAGTACAAGAAGAAGAGAAACAGGAAGAGACAGAGACAGACAGGAACAGGAAGCTGAGAGGAGCAGAAAAGGAAACGGCTCAAATACCTTGTGTGGATCAGGGGAACTGAAGCAACTGCACTCCAGGAAGTAGGGAGCCTCTGGCTCAATCTCAAAGATGTAGACACGGGTATCACCCTGTAAGAGCGCACACACACACACACACACACACACATGCACACACACATGCGTACACACACACACAAACACACACAATTGTGTTTCAGAGATGCAGTATGGGGAGTTCATCACTGCTCAGGTTCTTCAGGACAACCGCAGTTCCATAACTGAAAAGAGTGCAGCACTGTTTCACCAAAAGCAGACGTTAGGAGCGCCCCCTTGTGGATGGAGTCTCTTACTGCGTCTCCAGAGCGCAGGCTCAGCCCTACCTTTCCCGTGAGGATGAGCACGCTGGTGTCCGGGTCGTAGAACGGGATGAGGGTGGAGGGCGAGACGTCGGTGGAGGCGGTTGCCACGGTACCGGAGGACAGGGACTGGGAGGAGTACAGGTACAGCTGTCTCTCACTGCGGCTGGGGGGGGAAGGGGTGGGGGGGCGCATTACGTCCAGGTAACCTCACCTTTACATTACAGACACTTTTAAACTAGGTAACCTCAAAATACACAGAATTGTCAGTTAATATCTTTAGGCTCATATTTTCAGCTGAAATGGAAAATTTGAGACATTTACGTTCTTAAATAATTAGAAATGAATGCGACCTTTCAGAAGATGTCAAAGGCCCAGTTCCTAGACAGAGATATTTTACTATTCACTGATCCTCTCAATCCATTATGGCTGCTCTCTATGATGCTGAAGCTGCTCTTTGCACAGTGAGTTCTGTGATTAAAGAGCAGCACATAAGACATGTAGCAGCGGTCTGAACCAGCTGTGGTGTTACTGTCTGAACCTCCCTCTGGCTCCTTACCTGTCGAACCCGGACACGAGCAGGTACTCCCCCCCGCACACCCACACGATCCGCGCCCCCCTGTGGCCCTCGGGGCCAGGGCCCTCCTACAGGGGGGAGGCAGGGGGGAGAGGCATGGAATTAATGGGGGTGGAGCAAAGACGAAAGGTGGGGGGAGAGATGGAATGCACAGAGAAGGAGGGCCACAGGTGGGAGGGGCATAGACAGAGGGAGGTGGGCATTCTGATGGCCTCAGCAATACTGCAGTTTGCCATGTAAAAATTTTACAGAAAAGTAAAATAGGGAACATGTGTGACTGAAAGCCATTAGTCAGCCAGCCAGGTAGAGGGCGCTGCTGTACACACCTGTACAGGCTCGGCAGACTTGCGCGGGTCATAGATGCGCACTTTCCCATCTTTGCACACAGTGGCCAGAAACTGGCCGTCCGGACTCCACGCCATCCCAAATATCTGTCAGAAGGGAAGAAGAGAGGAAGAGAGGGAGAGAGGGAAAAGAAATGAATGAATGAGCCACAAGTATAAAAAGCACCTCCTCCCCCCACGCCCCTCCCCCCCCCCCCCCCCCCACCCCCACCGCTCACCTGGTCCTGGTGTCCCTGCAGGAGCTTCACCTCCTCCGCCCCCCCCTCCCCCCACCCCCCACCCAAGCTCACCTGGTCCTGGTGTCCCTGCAGGAGCTTCACCTCCTCCCCCCCCCCCCCCCCCCACCCGGCTCACCTGGTCCTGCTGTCCCTGCAGGAGCTTCACCTCCTTCCCCCCCGCCCCCTCGCCCCCCCCCCGGCTCACCTGGTCCTGGTGTCCCTGCAGGAGCTTCACCTCCTCCCCGGCCTCCAGGTCCCACAGACGCAGGGACAGGTCGTAGGAGGAGGAGGCCAGGAGGCCGGCCGCCAGCGGGTGGAAGCGGATGGAGTAGATCTTCTCTGTGTGCCCTGAGTGCGCAGAGAGCAGTCACAGCTGTGCAGCGTGAAGGACAAAGAGGCTCCTCCCCCCACCACCGCCCCACCGTCCCACCGCCCCCCAGGTCCGGTCCCTCCCCACCCCCATGGGTCACACCCCCCCTCCCCTTCCTCACCTTGCAGAACGCACTCTGGCTCCGTCAGAGTCTCCACCAGGCCTCCCTTTGGCACCTGCCACACCCGGATCTTAGCATCATCCCCCGCTGCCAGAGAGACACACACACATTTACACATCTGCACACATACACATACGCACACACACACACACACACACAGGCACATATGCACACACACACACACACACACAAACATACACACACAGGCACACACACATTTACACATCTGCACACAAGTGCATGCACACACATACACACACACACACACACACACAGTGTGTCTTACCCACTGCCAGTCGGTGGGTGTCGAAGGGGTCCCAGCAGAGATCGGCGACGTTAACGCCGTTTTGGATGGTGGGCAGCGCCGTGTCGGGCAGCTTACCAGGCTGCGACAGCTGGAGAGGGAGGAGGAGCACGGTTACCGGGAAACAAGGGACAAGGGAAACAGGCGCTCAAGGGATCACCTCAAAACTATCACATACATTTTATACTCGAGGGATCATCTCAAAACTATCACATACATTTTATACTCAAGGGATCATCTCAAAACTATCACATACATTTTATACTCAAGGGATCGTCTCAAAAATACGACACGCACTCAGCTCCTGAGAAACACTCACTGTATCTGCGTCGGCCAAGAGACTCAAAACTGTCAGACCAATTCCCCACAGGTCAGATTAATTTTTCTACCTCAAACACGGCGATCTGGCCCCCGGCGATGGCGAGGGGCACCGCCACGCGCTGGCTGTTGGCACAGAAGCCGTCGCTCTCGCCGGGCGTGGTCAGGTTCAGGCCCCGCAGGTTGGTGAAGTGGGTGTCGCGGTGCAGGACGCTACCCTGGATGTGCCGGAACTTAGAGCTGGGTCCTACAGGGGCCAGAAAGAGAGGGAGGGAGGGAGAGAGAGAGAGAGAGAGAGAGAGAGAGAGAGAGGGAGAGAGAGAGAGCTCGTTTAAATTTAAAAGCTTTGTTGACTTATCTGAAAATATTGTGCCTGTGTCACTTACCCGCAAAAGAAAACAATGAATAATAAAAAAGTGCATAACAATAACAGCATAACAATAAACCATAAAAAGGTAATGTGATTTAGTTTAGACTCAAGCACAGTGTGACTCAGGGTGGTCTGGAGGCAGTGGCAGTTTCATCACAGTTTCCTCAGAAAGCCTGCACCAATCAGACCGCAGAGACGGCCCATTACCCAGCATGCTCTGTATGGCCTTGCTGCTCTGGCTGGGGCTGGGCAGGAAGCCGGACGACAGGCCGCTGGTGGAGGAGGGGGAGCGGGAGGGGGCAACACTGCTGCTGGGCGTGGTCATAGGGCTGCTGGAGGAGGAGCAACCGACAGGCGCCTCCTACAGCGAGGGTGTGGGGAGAAGAGGAGGGGAGAGGGAGATAAACTTCCATGTTCCTCTCCACTTAGATGTCAGCTTTTGCAGAAAAAGACTTTGAAAATAAAAACTTTATCAATGACTGCTTAACAAAGAGAAAAACAACACAAAACAGATAACTAAGAATAAATCAATCTAAATGTCAAAACGTGAAAACTAGAATGCCATTTACAGAATACTGTGAATCATACGTGACACTGTCTGTATTACATAACAGTGCGACCGCCACCACTGTCCACCTTGCAAATCGCCAAGACAGAAAGTCTGTGAGGATTAAAGTGGTACCATTGTCTTGTACTGTAAATATAAGAGCTGATTCCCTGTCACTCACCTCTTTGCTCCTCCCACTTGACAGTTTGCTCTTAGCTGGCTCTTTACTGGCTGCTGCAGGGCTAGGCTTTGGCCGCTTGTCTGGGTGGAGGCTGACCCTCTGCACCTGAGGACAATTGTGATTGGATGCTGAGTTAGTGATGGCTTTGGCCATGTGATCAAATACATTCATGTTCTGTATTCTTTGTTCAGTGCCTGTGTTGTGTGACACAGGGAGGCTCTGCTGTGTCGTGTAACACAGGGCAGTTGTGCTGTAGCTGTGCTGTGTTGTGTGACACAAGGAGGCTGTGCTGTAGAGTGTGACACAGGGAGGCTGTGCTGTGTCGTGTAACACAGGGAGGCTGTGCTGTGTTGTGTGACACAGGGAGGCTGTGCTGTGTCGTGTGACACAGGGAGGCTGTGCTGTAGCATGTGACACAGGGAGGCTGTGCTGTGTCGTGTAACACAGGGAGGCTGTGCTGTAGCTGTGCTGTAGCGTGTGACACAGGGAGGCTGTGCTGTGTCGTGTAACACAGGGAGGCTGTGCTGTAGCTGTGCTGTAGCGTGTGACACAGGGAGGCTGTGCTGTAGCTGTGCTGTAGCTGTGCTGTAGCGTGTGACACAGGGAGGCTGTGCTGTGTCGTGTAACACAGGGAGGCTGTGCTGTACCTGGCGGTTCTCTCCTTGCCACCACTCCTCCGCAGACATGGCGGGCGTCTGGCCCACAGTGTCTGGGTACAGGTCTGCGTGGAAGTCCTGCCCTGCCTGAGAGAAATACCACAGCTCTGCACTGACCTCCAGCAAACATCAGCGTCACATCAACAAGAGCCACCAATCACACGGTACGACGGACTGGGAACGGGACGGCGGGCTGACCCAGGAGGGCACTGGCGACCTCCGACCCCGGTTGTGCAGGAAGCGGTTAAAGGATGTGTCTGTAGAACTAGCCAACCAGAGTGAGCCCACAGAGGGGTCGACAGTAGGGGTCGTATGGAAGGCAGCGGTCCATGGTCAGTGAGCAGAATCGAGACAGACAGATGGATTATAGAGGCTTAAGGTGGTCTAATGGTACATTAACTGACAGATCTCAGAGGGTATTTTACATTATTCTTTATTGTTGAGTTACTGACAAATGGCAATAACAGGGAGGCTTTCTTGTGTATGCGTGTGTGTGTGCGTGCGTGTGTGTGTTTTTTATCTCACTGGTTTCTTAGGGGTTCAGGCCCGGTCTTTCCTCATTTTCCTACTTCCTGTTGCCCTGTAAAGCGTCTTTGTGAACAGAAAGCTGAGCTGTACGTGCAGGGTCAGAGGTGAAAGGTCGCAGGGGTTAGAGAGGGGCTGACCTTGCGGGGCACTTGGTAGCTGATGGGCACAATGAAGCTGTCAGTGAGCTGCAGCACCCGCAGAACCTCACAGGACCCGACATCCAGCGCCAGCTTGGGCACCATGGCAACGCCACGAGAGGGGGTTTCTGTCAGACAGTGACTCACTGAGAGAGAGAGAGAGAGAATGAAGGGGAGGAAGACAGGAAAGGAGGGAGAAAGAAAGAGAGGGAGGCGGGTGGTGACAGTTATATTTTTCAAGAGCAATGACATAACTGATTCATATTTGTTTCCCCACATTAACAATTATTTCAATTGTTAATACATTCTCCTCCCACCCTCATTTCTGTTATTCACTGTGCTGGTTTTTGTTTGCTTCTCATAACTGCCATGCCAATAAAGCTGAACCTAACTGAACTGAATTTAGAGAGACAACCAGAGAAGAGTGGGCTGGAGAAACAGAGAAAAAAAAAGAGAGAGAGAGAGAGACAGAGACAGGGAGAGAGGGAATGAGTGGGATGGAGAACAGAAGGACAGAGAGAAAGCAGAAGAGTGAAGGAGGGGGTGTGGGGGAGGGAGAGAGAGAGACAAGAGAGAGACAGTGAGGGCAACGAAGGAAACGAAAGCAGACTTTGAAGGAGACAGAGTGTCATGAGGGGAACAGAGGGGGACAGAGAGGGTCAGAGGGGGGGGAAGGTTTCGTGCGGCCCCTGGTGCAGCTGAATGGCGGTGCAGCGTTTGCACGGAAGCGAAGCGGTCTCACCTTGAGAGAAGAAGGGTTCTGAGTCACTCAGCTCGAAGCAGTCAATCACACTGTCGCCCTGTGGGAACACAATTCAGCCTTCACGCCATCTGAGCCAATCAGCGCCTGCAAGCTCGCATCACATGACCTGCACCACCCAATCATAAAGCTGTCTATTTCCTGGACCAGCGGGCCCCGGGACTCAAACTTATGACCAGCAGGCTCCAAGGACTCCAAGCCCTCCAGAACAGAAGACAGGAGCTCTACAAGGGTGCGCTGGTGAGAGAGGTGCAGGATTCAGAAAGGTGCTGTTTGGGACAGGGGGGTTCTGAATGAAGATGTTTAAATACACGTTAAAATGGCGTTATTCAAGTGCCATGTCCATGTCAAACCATCACATACTGGGGCCTGGGCCTACAATCTCTTCTGAGATCACCTCGCAGTTGAGTTGGTGAAAAAGCAGGAGTATATTCTTGAAATATATCCCCTGTGTTGTGCTGAGTTTGGCTAAACCAGCAGCACTTGACTAACTGCTAACAGTGAGATTCAAGAGTTAGGAGGGTAATTAATGAACTTTAACCCTTACCTTTCCTGCCACCACCAGGAGACCAGAATCAGGGTCAAACAGAGGGATCAAGGTGCTGGAGAAAAAGAAGAGGGGGGGAGGGAGGAAGAGAGAAAAGGAGAGTTTACTCTTCCAATGTTCAACAGTCTCACAATTGTAGCGAAAATTCACTAAATGCAAATGTTTCAACAATTATTACGCTTTTGTTTCTGGCTGCTGGGCACACATTAGCGAGCAGTTTGTCGATACCAATTTTGGCAGTTACCTCTTCTGACCACTAGATGGAGTCACAGACCTACAGAATAAAAAGGCACCATTTCAAAGCATCTGTCCAAGGGAACACACTGAACCCCGCAGTTTTCTTAACCAGACTTTGCAAAATGGAGTAAAAACAGCTCATTTTACAGCCTAATACCTGCTCACAGCACAAAAAAACAGGAATGTAATGGAACCGTGAAGTTTGAGCATTGTAGACTGATATTTGAGGACCATGCCGACATTCACACAATGTGAGTTTAAACATAAATATATATCTATGTTTTTTCAAGTTTACATTTTGTGTAACATAAAAAGTAAATATCTCCTCTTCAGGATGCTCATTTGTTTTGCTTAATGTGCCTTTTTTTTGTTTTGACGGCTGGCTGCCCTTTGGTGAAGGACGGAACAGGCGGGCCTGAATCTTCTGAACTTTAGATGACTTTGACTCTTTTGTGAATAGAGTCCGCTGGTACCGGTCAGCCCAACACGGCCAATCAGCAGATTGGGGGGGGGGGTAAGGGGGGCGTGTCTAGTGAGACTGCATGATGAAAAAAATAAACTGACGAGAGAACGTAAACACCGGCCTGAACGCCGGCTCGGACCGGACCGAGAGGCAAAGGAGCAGAAACGCGTGAGGAGTATTTCGTTTGCTCACTCAAGTGGAACTGCAGACAAAATAAATGAGCACAGGGACAGAAAAATGACTGCTCAAGAGTCAAGAAATAAACATTTTAAACACACTAACATACTCCATTAATGGAGATCTATGAATGCAAGCACGTAAACAAGAACACAGGATTGCATAGCAGATGCCATTATCTTGGATTTTAATGTTTTTTACATGCTATCCATTCATAAAAGCTGAACACAAATAAGTTTTAATTTAACTGCATTACCTCACCTGGATTGTAACCCACACACCCGGTTAACATGAACACACAAAATGCATCACCCACAACAACACACAATACCATAACAACCACGACACACACACAAACATGCACACCACACACACACACACACAATACACGCACACACACACACAATACACGCACACACACACACACACACACACACAACACACACACACACACACACGCATGCACACACGCACACGCATGCACACACACACACACACATACCCTTAAGTGAACAGGAAGAGCAACAGGGAAGTAAGAGTGAAATAAAGCCCCATTAGCATGGCAGAGCCCTGTGGAATGGATCGGAGACAAACACGAGAGATAACCGTGACTGAGGGGGTCACGATTGTAACGATCCCCTGAGCAGCAGAGGGGGGGGGGTCCGGCGTAAGATAAGCGGCGCACACAATGGCGACCGTGTGAACGACAGACAGGGGGGTCAGGCCTCCCCGATAAGCCCTGCACACGACCGTGACCGCGTGAGAGAGAGGGGGGGTGGGGGGGTCAGGTCTTTGAAAGGGAACGCACGCGAACTCCCGACCGTGCGAACAGCCGCGCTCACGACCGCATTCCAGCGCGCATCTGACAGAAGGAGGGAGTTTTAAAAGGGGGTGGGGGGGGGTGGGGTGGCAGGACCAGGAGCGGGCAGAGCAAAGGCTTTCACAGGTGGGGGTGGGGGGGGGAGGAATGTGGACAGATTCTCCACCGGTAAATCACGGTCAGAGTGCGGTCAGGCCGCCGCACCACGCCTCTACGCACAGACGAGCAGCGGCGGCAGCACTTTGAAAGGCACCGCTCAGCACTCCATGTCATACTCTATAAACGGAGGTATAATGACAGAGCCCTGGGCCAGGCCCAAAGCCTTTACTGTGGACACACGAGGGGGGGTGGGGGGGGGCGGGTAAGGGTGGGACGGGACGGGACAGGGTATAGGCGTGTGAGCGCCTACAACCCCAAATGGAACCCACATTTTGGTTGGGGGGGCCCAAACATTTCCAGTCCAGTCAAAAAATCTCACGACTTTCATCTTCTAACGTGCTGCACAGTGAAAGGTTGGGGGGAAGAGGCGCGAACACGTAGCCCCTATCTGGGTGATGCCTGACGGCCATTTTGTCCCAGAAAGCTCACCATGCATCAGCTGAGACAGAGACAGTGTGTAAAAGGCAGACTTTCACTCGGTCCAGTCTGATTATGTTCTTTATCTCGTTCAATAAAAGCCCAACGACGACTAAAAGGCTGACGTCACTTCTCCACGGCTGCGCTATCAGAGAGAGGCTATGTTTATTTATCTCTCTGTTTAACCGTGAGTGGCTTCCTGGTTGGGAGAGTTAATGCCCTGTCAGTCATCCCCTCCGGTGGTGGGTGGTGTGAAAGGTCCGGTTCAGTGATTAATTTTTGCTGGAATTCGGGTGAACATTAATTGTGCGGGCAGGGGACCCGAGGGTCCGGGTTCCGGCTGAGCGGCTGACGCCCAGCTCCTGGCCTAGGTGACCGAGCTGCCCTTGCTCTTTTCCTCTCACGGTGTTTCTCTCTTTCTCTCCATCTCTCTCTCTCTCTCTCTCAGTCATTGTTTCCCTCCAGACCATTTTGGGTGATTCTGTGACCGTGCTCTATTCTCCTGCCGTTGCTGTCCCAGAACTGGCCCTTACTCCTTACTCCCACAAATGCACACGTCCGCATGCAAAAGCCTCACAAAAACACTTCTGTTCCCTAGACCCGCGCCATGGGGGCGGAGCCACACCCCTCAGGTGCAGCTGCACTGGGACCAGGCACGGCCTGGGACGGGGAGCAGATTAATTAATGAGGGTAAAAAGCAATTTGGGATTCACTGTTCCGATAAAGGATTAAAAATATCCCAGAACACCCCAGCCGGCCTCTCTCTGGGACTAGGTTTGATGGGAAGCGGACAGGGCGAGCACTAGCGGGTGTTTTGGGAGGCAGGGGGGTGTATGGGT
>NC_057949.1:21428526-21486026 GCF_018555375.3 Anguilla rostrata
CTCCTGTGTGCGTCCCCACGGGGGCTGACTTTAATTAAACCAGGCGCGTGTTCCCATGTCAACAGTCTCGCTGCGGACACACGGCAACGCTGGGGCCCGGCTGCATCTGCAGGGCTCTCTGAGCACTGCTTCCCTTTTGGATGTTGAGATTGAGATTGCAAATCATTCCAATGTGACCATGTTTGTATGTGTGCATGTGTGTGTGTGTGTGTGTGTGTGTGTGTGGGTGTGTGTGTGCATGAGTGTGAATGTGTGAGAGGGTGTGTGTGCATGTTCATGAGTTTGAATATATGAGAGGAAGTGTGTGTATGTGTGTGTGTGTGTGTGTGTGCGCGTGACAGAGAGAGAGCTAGCACACGTGTGTGTGTGTGTATGCATGTGTGAGAGATAGAATGTGTGCGCACATGTGTGTATGTGTATGTGTGCGTGTGTGTGCGTGTGTATAAGTGTGAATGTATAAAGGGAAGTGTGTGTGTGTATAAGTGTGAATGTATAAGGGGAAGTGTGTGTGTGTGTGTGTATAAGTGTGACTGTATGAGGGGAAGTGTGTGTGTGTGTATGTGTGCGTGACAGAGAGAGAGCTAGCACATGTGTGTGTGTCTGTGTGTATGCATGTGTGAGAGATAGAATGTGTGTGCGCACATGTGTGTATGTGTATGTATGCATGTGTGCGCATGTGTATAAGTGTGAATGTATAAGGGGATGTGTGTGTGTGCGTGTGTGTGTGTACATGCGTACGTGTGTGTGTGTATAAGTGTGAATGTATAAGGGGAAGTGTGTGTGTGCGTGTGTGTGTGCATGTGTACATGCGTGTGTGTGTGTGTGTGTGTTCAGACTTGTCTGTGCAAGCATCACTGCCTCCCCAAACCTGTTCTTAACACCTCCAGGTCTGACCTCTGTTCCAAAAACACCAGTCACTCAGGTACCCACAAACATTGCCACTGCTCCAGAGCTCTACACTGCAAGGCAACGTGTCAACACAAGAAAAGACAACAACACAAAAAAAACCTCACATCAAACACCACCATGCATCACAAAACAAAAACAATGACAATGAACCCACATCTAATACCCACATCTAATACCACAAAACAAAAACAATGACAATGGGACACAACCCTTGAAATACAGCATTAATACACAATGTCAACGACAAAACAACAAGCGAACCCACTGCATCTCAGCACAACACAACGTCAGCACGTCAACACGCGACAATAAGACAGCACAGGGCCCAGTAATAAATGCCAAACACAAGGCTCCCACACACTGCCCACAAACAGAGATGGAAGTTAACGCTGCGCAGTGCTGCGGCTTCGCTCATTTCAGCACCCTGTTTCACAACTCAACACGACGGCCGGCCGCACACCAGGAAGCGCACAGCAACGCGGCAGGTCTGTTTAGCATTACTCTCTGAGTGGTAATGAACCGAGCCCACTTACTGCTGGTGGGACGGCCACACACACACACACACACACACACACACACACAGACATGCATGCGCTGACACACACACACACACACACACAGGCACAGACACACACACACACACAGGCACAGACACAGACACGGACACACGCACACACACACATACACAGGCACAGACACAGACACGCATGCGCTGACACACACACACACATACACAGGCACAGACAGACACGTACGCACTGACACACACACACACACAGGCACAAACACAGATACAGACAAAGATACAAAGACATGCACACGCACACACACACGTATACACACACACACTCACACACACATACACATACACAGATACAGAAAAAGACATGCACACGCGCACACACACGTATACACACACACACACACACACATATATATACACCTTCCTCAGAAAAAGGGATACAGACACACAAACAGAGACAAAAACCTCCTCCAGTGCACTCTACGGATCAGACCACACCAGACCAGACCAAGCCAAACCAGGCCAGACCAGACCAAACAGCCTCCCAGCCACACAGGGGGCGGTCCCATAAACCTCACCTACCCCAGACTGTCCCATAAACTTTTACTGGGGAGTCTCTTCCCATAAACACGCAGGGATTCCCCCCTCTCCACCGCACAGAGACGGGGAACCAGAAAGCAGCACAGCTCCCAGGATCAGACAGCCAATCACAGGCCTTCAACATGAGACCAGCGGGGGGAGGAAGCCCAGACTGGGACAGGCGGTGGGGGGGGGTTCAGGGCCGAGGCAGACCCGTGAGAATTGTAAGGGGGGGGCCAGTCAGAGGCCAGGAGCATCACGACATACAAGGGGCAATGGAAATGGATGCCAAAGAACTCCAGCTACTGCACTTGGACCAGTTTAATCTTTTCCAAATAATAGCTGGTGTAAGATTAATAGTCCTGAAACTGATCCAGGATAAGTTAATGGGGGAAGTAGGTACCCAAGGTAATAAATAACATAATGCCGAGAAACCTCCTCTGATTAGACCGTTCAACGAGCACTCAAATCAACTCTTTTCTCTGAGTGGACAGCGCGACAACCACATCGTGAACTCTCGCGTTTGATTGGACTAAACAACAACCACACCGTCAACACTTCACAGCCCTCTGGTCCCGTCCATCTGAGCACCAAGGAACTCCAGGGAACTTCCCAGAAAACTACACCGTGACATTATGACGATGATGATGATGATGATGATGAGGAAATAATGGCAGCCTATGCGGCTCCGTTCAGGGTGAGCGATATGAATGGCGCCTCTGGTGACATCATCAGGTGACCGCTGGCAGAGATGACATCATGCCGCCGGCGCCGTGGGAACCGCCTGCCCCGCGGGCTCCTCTCGGTGGTCCCTGGCACCGCGACCCGCCCCTGCGGGCGATCAAACCGCCAGGCAGCGCGAAAACAGGACAGAACCCCGCTGTTTCCAGGGCGCTCATAAAACAGGAATTCAAGGGCAAAAAAAAAAAAAAACATAAAAATGTAGAAGTCTTTAGCCCCCCCCCGTCCCCCCCGTCCCAAAGCCGCAGCACCGGGTTGCATTAGGAACGTCACACGCCCTGTGTTCTCCTTTTTAAACAGGCGCCTCCCTCATGCGATACAGTATCTTCAATCTTTCCTTATCAGCGCAAGTTGCAAAGTAGTTATCTAACATCACTCTGTCTCTGTCTGTTCTTCGCTGGGTATCTCTCTCTCTGTCTCTTCCTCCCTCCCTCACAGCCCTGAAGGTGCTGAGGTTGTATCAGTCCACCATCACGCACACGCATGCCCCCCCCCCCCACTGGACGTGCGACAGCGTGCGTGGAGCGGCGGGCTGCCACCCATAATAAACGTGCCACCGGAGAGTCAGACGAGAGACTGAGGGACTCCGCTAATGCTACGGCGGCTAGCCAACTCTGCTAATGCTACTGTGGCCGAGCGACTCTACCAATGCTATGGAGGCTAAGCGACTCTACCAATGCTATGGAGGCTAAGCGACTCTACCAATGCTATGGAGGCTAAGCGACTCTACCAATGCTATGGAGGCTAAGCGACTCTACCAATGCTATGGAAGCTAAGCGACTCTACCAATGCTATGGAAGCTAAGCGACTCTACCAATGCTATGGAGGCTAAGCAACTCTACCAATGCTATGGAAGCTAAGCGACTCTACTAATGCTATGGAGGCTAAGCGACTCTACCAATGCTATGGAGGCTAAGCGACTCTACCAATGCTATGGAGGCTAAGCGACTCTACCAATGCTATGGAGGCTAAGCGACTCTACCAATGCTATGGAGGCTAAGCGACTCTACCAATGCTATGGAGGCTAAGCGACTCTACCAATGCTATGGAGGCTAAGCGACTCTACCAATGCTATGGAGGCTAAGCGACTCTACCAATGCTATGGAGGCTAAGCGACTCTACCAATGCTATGGAGGCTAAGCGACTCTACCAATGCTATGGAGGCTAAGCGACTCTACCAATGCTATGGAAGCTAAGCGACTCTACCAATGCTATGGAAGCTAAGCGACTCTACCAATGCTATGGAGGCTAAGCAACTCTACCAATGCTATGGAAGCTAAGCGACTCTACTAATGCTATGGAGGCTAAGCGACTCTACCAATGCTATGGAGGCTAAGCGACTCTACCAATGCTATGGAGGCTAAGCGACTCTACCAATGCTATGGAGGCTAAGCGACTCTACCAATGCTATGGAGGCTAGCGACTCTACCAATGCTATGGAGGCTATGCGACTCTACCAATGCTATGGAGGCTAAGCGACTCTACCAATGCTATGGAAGCTAAGCGACTCTACCAATGCTATGGAGGCTAAGCGACTCTACCAATGCTATGGAGGCTAAGCGACTCTACCAATGCTATGGAGGCTAAGCGACTCTACCAATGCTATGGAGGCTAAGCGACTCTACCAATGCTATGGAGGCTAAGCGACTCTACCAATGCTATGGAGGCTAAGCGATTCTACCAATGCTATGGAGGCTAAGCGACTCTACCAATGCTATGGAGGCTATGCGACTCTACCAATGCTATGGAAGCTAAGCAACTCTGCCGATTCCACGCAGACTGAGTGACATGGCTAATGTTATTGATGCTCAGTGACTCTAACGCTAATGCTAAAATGTACCTGCCCTTCCACCCCACCCACTAACACAAACACTCTCCCCAACCAAGCACACAGCCAGGCAAACACTGGGTTCCTCACATCGGGCTGAAATTCCTGCCTTATCTCTGCCCCCCAGGCTCAGAGAGGACACCCACGACAGAGAGGGGCAGACGAAGGGAGAGAGGGAGAGAGATAGACAGAGAGAGAGATTGAGAGATGAGAGATCCATATCCCAAGTCCAGCAGTCCATGTCCCGGTATCAGACTCAGTCAGTAGACTTCTTTTTCTTATTAAAGAAGAACGGACACTCATGTACATTTCCACCTTTATTCAAACATGGGAAAAGCAGAGAGGGTTACAGACCGAGATGAAATAAAGTTGAGAGTGTCACGCTGGGGAAATGTCCCCCACTCCTGGGGGGTTTATATACGTTGCTGAGAGTCGGCTGCACTACAAGCAGCACCACCCAGTCTCCCCCAAACAAGAGACATTTTAACTTTCAACCAACTGAAATAAACCCACAGTAAACACCACACACACTCCCTCTAGATTTACGAGAAAGACGGAACGTTCTGAAAAGGGAGAGGGTTCTGGTTAGCATCTTATCTCTGTTACTTCACCGGCTGATAAATCAGCAGAGATGGTGCAGGAGAGGAGGAGAAAGAGGGATGGTTTAGGAGGAATGAATTCCTCAGTGAGCACGAGAGGAGAAGGAGGAAGGAGAGGAGTGGGAGGAGGACGAGGAGGACGAGGAGGAGAAGGAGGAGGAGAAAGAGGAATGGGGCCTGGGGGAGGGGGAGGACTCCTGCAAATGAACAGAGTGGCATCAGAGAATAAGAGTAAATGCCTGGACCCGATCCTGCTACTTTTTGCCTTCTGCTCACACATGCACATACATACTCTCACCCCATCCCTAATGTTCATCAGATGCATCAAACAGGAACGCTTCAGCTAAAAAAGTAAGAACACACAGCCGATGACAGCTGAGCTTCTGCAGAGGTCCACATTTACATGCATTAAAACCCACAACGGAGAGGAGATCCTTTACATTCACATTTTAAACACGCAGCAGATGCTCTTACCCAGAGCGACTCACACAGCTTTACACTCCTTACACGCGCAGTCGATTCATTCAGCTGGACTGAAGCGATTCAGGTTGAGTACCTTGCTGAGGGATACAGGCGCACCTGAGAATCGAACCTGCAACCTCCAGAGTTGCAAGCACCAGGTTCCACACTAACTACTACACTGCCCTGCCCCACAGGCCAGCCTGAGTCCCACAGCGCTTACAGACAGTGAGCACAGCGTGCGGCTGATGGACAGGGTCACGGATCCACACGACCGCTGCGTTTGGTCGGTTCCCGCGGCGATGGCGTCCAGGCCTGCGCGTTGGCCCGCTATAGGCTGGCCTGCGGTGCCGGGGCGGGCCACCACAGACGCCCAGCGATGACGACGGCGACCAGATTCTGTATTTTCGCATTTATGGACGGTCACGCTCGAACAATAAAGAAAATCAAACGAGGGAAAGAAAAAAGAAAAGAAAAAAACCAAAAAAAAACCCCAAAAAAACCCAGAGCTATTTGACAGCACTGCACATTTCTGTACTTACTGGAAGAAAACAGACGCCGGTCCTGTTTCTCGGTCTCTTAATTGAATTGTCTATCAATTAAACTTGAATGCGCTTTAAGCCCACATGTCTTGTGAAACAATGTTTCTCAAAGCTTGTAGAAATATACAAAACAAGCATTGCTGGTGGCAAATTCGCCAGAAAAACAAAACTAGATTTGCAAAAGCAAGTCGGATTTTTCCATCTACTTCAACACCACAATAGCCATCATCCCCCACCATTCTATCATTCTATTCCCACTTATATTCCCACATTCCCTTCTCTCCCTGCTTTCTCAGTCTTTCTATCCTGCTTGGACCCTGGAATAAGACATTGTAACATTTTTATAAATGAATCCGCTGCATTTTGTTTTGTTGTCCACACTCGTCTCTTCACTTCACTTGCCTCTAGTTTTTTTTTCTTCCAAAACTACATTACTTAGTATTTTCAGGACCAGATATTAAACACCCTCTCTGGCCTTCCCCACCGTCCTTCCCTGCTTCTGAAGGTAAACTCTCCCTCCCTCTCTCTTCCCCTCTCTTCATCCGTCTCAATCCCGCTGTCTCTCTCCCTCTCTCCTCTCTCTTTCTCCCACTTTTCTTCCATCCCTCAGCCTCCCTCTCTCTCCCTCCCTCCCCCCTCTCTTTCTCCCTCTCTTCTTCTCTCCCTCAGTATCCCACTCTTCCTCCCTCCCTCTATCTCCCTCCCCCTCTCTCTTTCTCCCTCTCTTCTTCCCCCTCTCAGTCTACCTCTCTCTCTCCTCAGTCTCCCTCCTTCTCTCCCTCTGTCTCTCTCCCTCCACGCCCCCTCCCTCTCTCCCCAGGTGTGAGAGGCGGCCCGGCTGGATGACAGTGGAAGGCTGGTGCTTTATCTCCAGCACACTTCCAGGCTCAGGAGCAGGGCTGCCTTATCTGCCCGGGGATTGGAGCTGTTTGCGTGGATTAGCTCCTCGCAGCAGATGGGAATCCCATGACTCTCCCTGCTCTCAACCAGCTGCTGAGCCCTCCTGCCTGCACGGCATTGTGGGTAGTAACAACACGTAACCGCAACAGGTGATATAGACGAATCAACAGTCGCAGCAGGGAGAACGCACTGCAACGGCTGAACAGCTTGAGCTTTAATGCCTTAGCCCTGACAGAAGTCAGAGTATTTACAAAGCATGGGACGGGTGGGGGAGGGGATAACTCGAAAAATAGATTCAGCATTTTTCCCAGAACAACCACAGAACTCTTTTTTTAATACAAAAGGATAAGAACACCAACTCTCCCACTCCCACACAACTAAACCGCTCACTGGGGAGAACCCCAACATCAGCTTCTGACTTCTGTTTAGCAGCCATTGTTGTTTTGTTTTTTTCGCTTAAAGAAAATTCTCCGAAGGTTCTGGAACGCGCTGCTAAAAACCGCTTCCATCTTTGTGCTCGTCCCTCTTCCCCAGCGCGGGACATGCAGGGGCCAAGTCAAGAGTCACGGTTCATTCAGATGTATTTATATCTGCTTTTTCTTCTTATAACGAATTATAATGAGCGCTGACCCTAGCCCTTGAGGGGCCCCAAGCGGGATTAGATTTGGGTGCCCCTCTAACTCAACATTAAAAATAATAATAATATATATTTTAAGATTGACCCCCTGGCAGTCATGGTGCCCTAACCAATCACTGATGTCGCTTACTGGTCCAGTCAGCTCTGATTTATTCATATTTTTTACCGTAAAGTTAATCATACTTATATAAACTATGTCTGTGTGATAAAAGGATTTTTTAAATGTCATCGCAGGTTTATTATGGAATGGTTATCATTCCATTTTTATTCAGTGTTTATAGACAGCAATTAGAAGGGGAAGCTGACAATGTGTGCCCACTGTATCTGGGTAAATCTGTCATTGTTTATAAATAACTCCATCAAACAAAGTAAATGAAAGATGCATGTCATATGCGTGAGGGTGTGAGAGAGTGTACGTGTGTGCATGTGCTTAAATTAGGGACTACGTGTTACCTTGTTCTAATTAGGTTTTGTGGGAGTCCATGCTTCAGTGAACATGAATGTGAAAGTATGTGAGTATGTGTGTGTGTGTGTGTGTGTGTGTGTGTGGTGTGCTCAATAGAAAGAGAATGGATGAGTGAGATTGTGCAATGCAATTAACGATTGTGAGTGTGTGTGTGTGTGTGTGTGTGTGTGTGTGTGTGTGTGTGTGTGTGTGTGTGATTAAAGCGTGACCGTTTCACCCGAGGAATCACCGTCTGGTCTCACGAAGCCGAATCCCGCGGTCGCTGTGTATTTGCGCTGCGTGGCTGTAGTGTAGCAGGACGTGCTGCCTGACACACAAGAGCCGTGTGAGGGCCGCGCCACAGCTCGGCCTCGACGCGTAAACAAGACGCGTTTGAAGTCAAACAGACGGGCAAAGCTTCAGACGGCGGGCGCTCACGCTTGACCTCCCGCCGACGCCACCGACCGACCAAGAAATCCAACCAAACAGCTCGATTTCTGCGCGGGACCTTTTGTCGAAAGCGTTTGCGCTTTGAGGTTCGAGACATTTCCGCCCGTCGAAAAAAATACGAGACGGCAGCGGCGCAACGGAGGCCCGACGCGAAGCCGAAAACATGAAGAAACAATTAAAATAATCGAAACATGAAAATAAACACGAATCGGAGGGGAGGAAACGGCAGCGCTAAGAGCAGAAAAACAAACAGTCCGCCTGGGAATGCGTGGCCGGGATTATCGGAGAAAACACACAGGAGAGAGAGGCGAAAACGGGCACAAAAAAAGCCCTCCCAGGTGCCACAGCCAGGTGCTTCACAGGCCTTTTATAGCAGACGCTTGTGTCCAGCACCAAAGGGCAGGAAGTCCCCAGAGGGGCGAAGAACAGACCCGAGAGAGACGCGCAGAAAGTGCAGAATCCGCTGACAACTTCTCACCGATTCCACTGAAGATTAGATGTAAGTGACACAAACAAGAACACGCAAACTACCCCAATGAGTGTTAAACTACATTAAAGGAACAACAGCACCAGAACCACGGACTACACACAAACTACCCCAATGAGCGTTAAACTACATTAAAGGAACAACAGCACCAGAACCACAGACTACACACAAACTACCCCAATGAGCGTTAAACTACATTAAAGGAACAACAGCACCAGAACCACAGACTACACGCAAACTACCCCAAATGAGCGTTAAACTACATTAAAGGAACAACAGCACCAGAACCACGGACTACACACAAACTACCCCAATGAGCGTTAAACTACATTAAAGGAACAACAGCACCAGAACCACAGACTACACACAAACTACCCCAATGAGCGTTAAACTACGTTAAAGGAACAACAGCACCAGAACCACAGACTACACACAAACTACCCCAATGAGCGTTAAACTACGTTAAAGGAACAACAGCACCAGAACCACAGACTACACACAAACTACCCCAATGAGCGTTAAACTACGTTAAAGGAACAACAGCACCAGAACCACAGACTACACATAAACTACCCCAATGAGCGTTAAACTACATTAAAGGAACAACAGCACCAGAACCACAGACTACACACAAACTACCCCAATGAGCGTTAAACTACATTAAAGGAACAACAGCACCAGAACCACAGACTACACACAAACTACCCCAATGAGCGTTAAACTACATTAAAGGAACAACAGCACCAGAACCACAGACTACACACAAACTACCCCAATGAGCGTTAAACTACATTAAAGGAACAACAGCACCAGAACCACGGACTACACACAAACTACCCCAATGAGCGTTAAACTACATTAAAGGAACAACAGCACCAGAACCACGGACTCATAAAAGAAAAGTTAGGCCCAATCAGGTGTTAAGGCTGAACAGTGCTTGAGAGGGATGAGAAGCCAAGGTGCATGTTGTCGGTGTTAGGTAGTGATCTTAAAGTGCGGTGATGTTAGATGGTGGTGTTAGGCAGTGATGTTAGGTGGTGATGCTGGGTGGTAGTGTTAGGCAGTGATGTTAAAGCGAGGTGATGCTAGGCGGTGATGTTGGGTGGTGTTAGGCAGTGATGTTAAAGCGCGTGATGTTAGGTGGTAGTGTTAGGCGGTGATGTTAGGTGGTGATGCTGGGTGGTGTAAGGCGGTGTTAGGTGATGATCTTAAAGTGCAGTGAAGGCAGTTTAAGCTTCTACGGTGTCAGCAGGCACAGTGGTTTCACAAACAGGAAATTCACAAGGGAAAGTGTATCTCATTGTAAATGTCTATATTAATTTAAAATGACGTATGACACGTACAGACCACCGCGCCTAACCCCCCATATAAGGCACCTATAAAATGTTTTTTTTTATCGCTCTCTCAGTGTACTCTGGCAAACCTCACCGTCAACAGGAAGGACGAGTCAAGATTTGACACTGGAGATTTAAAGCCATTTAAAACAGTCCCTGTAAACCACGCTGTTCTGACCATCAGCGGCGGGAACCTCTGCTTTGTGTTTTCTGAGGAGTCCTACATGATTATTCAGCCTGCTTAACTCTTTCTCTCCCCTTATCTCCCTCTCTTTCTGTCCTGTTTTTTCTCTCCCTCTCTTTCCTTCTCTTCTTCCCCCGGTTCTCACGCCCATGGCTGTAAGCTGCGCTGTGGACTGTGGGAAATGGTGTCTTTTTCAAACCTCACGCTGGGACAGTCTCACCAGCACAGACACACACACACACACACACACACACACACACACACACACACACACACACACACCCCACACACACACACGCGCACACACACACACACAAACACACTTCACATTTCACATTCATGAGCCGAGTGGACTCCCTTCCTACTCAATCTCAAGGAACCCTCACACCCCCCCCCCCAATCCCCAAATGTACCTTGTCTCTCTGGTCCAGGTCAGACAGTTCACAATGAGGTCAGGGAACTCTGGGGCAAGAGCCCCCAACTCCGAACCGTCGACCGCACCGCCACCCCGCCCCACCCCCTCTAATCACTTCCACAATCAGCATCCAAACAACATCCCAACATCCCAACCACCTAGCCCAGACTTATCACACAGTAAACACTAACTACACAGACGAACATCCAGAGACGGTCCCCAGAAGCTGGCGTGACGGACACGCGCACACAGAGCTGCGTAGCTGCCGTACCGCATCCGTGCCGCGCAGCCGTGAAGCGCGGGAGTTCTTGTCATGTGACAGGCAGACGCTGGCGCGCTGACACACGACAAGACGCCCCGGGTTCAACCCGAATCACCACGGCGACCGCGTCTGCTCAGCGTCACGCGGGCCGGGCCGGCTGTGCCTCGTCAGGGGCGGTCAGCTGAAACGTGGCCGACTGGACGGGCTGGCATCAGTGAGAATGTGTGGATGACACTTTAACAGTGTTAACAGTGACCCCCTGCCCCCCCGAGGCACCCCCCCCAACGGTTCCCTTAACTCCATACACACACAGCACTGCCACGGTACGCTTTCCCCTGAAGTGAAGGAGAAAAGAGGGAAGAAAAAAACAAGGGAGCAATGAAAAGGGATAAACCAGGGATGAAATGCAAACCACTCCTGTCCCTCCACCCCCGAGCTGCACCCGCACACGGCGTTGGGAAAAGGTGGGTGTCCAGTCTGTGGTGGAGGACTGGCTGTGAAACAGGGACCAGGCCCTGTGAGCATGGCAGACCCAGCCAGGGTGAGCAGCCTGTGGGAGAACACAGGCCTGGAGCTGGGCCTAGCCGAGACGGCGTGACCCTCTATCAATCTGGAAAGAGCTTCCTTACGCTACACCACACACACACATCCGTACGCATGCCCGCACACACACATGCACACATACACACACTCACACATGCATGTATGCACAAACACATACTCTCACACATGCATACACAAGCACACACAAACACACACACGCCTGCGACACATACACACGCTCATATGCGCACACACACACACATGCACACACAAACGCACTAACTCTCACGTGCACATACACACACGCCACACATGCACTCACACACACACACTCTCACGCATACATACACAACCACACGCACGCACGCATGCACACACACACACACACACACTGCAGACAGGGGGCTTGCCAGAGAAATGGCATTCCAATTAATGAGAAAGTAACCAAAGAAGAAGGATAAGAATGGAGGACAAATTCAATTAACTGTAATACATGAAGGAGAGAGAAACAGAACAAAGGAGAATAGGGACACAAAAGGAGGAAAAAAGAGACAGGAGGTGAGAGAGCATGGGAGAGAAAAGTCAAGAGAGAAAGACAAAGAAGAGAGAGGGAGAGAGTGTGAGAGAGGGAGGGAGAGAGGCAGGAGGAGAGCTAAAGTGGATAAGTGTTCTTTACCTCACTAGCTGCAGCTGGAAATGCACATTTGCCCCCACCTAAAAACCACCCCCCCTCACCCCCCGGGGGCAACATTACAGTAGCTCAGACTCCGCACCACCACTTTTACTGCCCCGAAACGATGAGGGCTAAGCGTCGCCCCCCCCCCCCCCACCCCCCCTCCCCTGCAATTTGCAGCGCAGGGACGGCTGGCGCAGCTCAAACCCCCCCCCCACCCCCCCCACCCCTGAGTCTCCGACCGTGTTTACATACCGCCACACTGCAGCGCCGAGCCCGGGATAAAACATTTTTAAAAAGGAGGAGGGGAAGAAAGAGAAAAGGGTGCCACAGAAAGGAGATATTTCCGCTACGCTGGGAGGTCTCGGAAGGGTCAGCGCGGCGTCTCGGCGCGATCCACACCGGCGACTTCCACTAACTCTCCGTCTTCTCTTCTTCTTCGCTTTTTTCTTCATTTGTCTTTTGTTTTTGTTTTGAAAGCCGCGCGCCCGACGCCGGCGCGCGTCTGCGCGTTCGAGCCCGGCCTCCTCCCCTCCCGTCCGACCGGGACGGACGCTGACGCTCGGCTGCGCGTTTCAGGCAGTCAGCAGACGCTCCCAGAGCGACGCGCGCAGCTGAAGTCCGTTTGCGCAGCTGGATATTTACTGAAGCTGCTCAAGTGAGCAGCCTCGCTCAAGGGGACAACTGCAATACCCCACCTGGGAAGCACAACTGCTGCATTTCTTATGCTCTCAGCCCCCTTAGCATTGTGCTACACTGCCACCCACACACTGACAGGGAAAACACACACGCATGCGCAAACACACACACAGACACACACACATGTACATACAGTATGTGCACACACACGCACGTGTGCATGCGCATGCACACACACACACACACAGACAGGGAAAGCACGCGCACATGTGCACACACGCACATACAATGTGTAAAGCAGGTACATATATAAGCCAGACAACAAGAGAAACGATTAAATTGTGTTATATAATGATAATCTGAAGGCCTGAGCATATGCAGTATTTCTGTCGCATTCGTTGCATGTTGTCTGTTGTTTTTCGGCTTGCAGTTTTACTGATGTGCCCTTGCTCTTTGTAACCATGCCCTTGATCTCAGCTGATTTACACTATACTACATATCTCACCAGGGCAGTTCTGCAAGTTACTTTGAATGAGTTTGTCCAACAAATATAAAGAAATAAAACACACAGGAGTGATCTTATAAAACCCTTATGCAAATTTAATTGCCTTACGGGGGATTTTTAACGGGCTTCTCTCGCGTATCCTAAGATACCACCCCTCTAAGGGACCGCACAGGGGTGTGTCGAACCAGAAAGTGACACACGCACGCGAGCTCACACACACACACACACACACACACACACACACACGTGCAGCATGCAGCAAGTTCAACTCGGGACATTAAGACTGTAAGATCGCTTTTAAAAAAACCGACCCCCACCAGCCCCCTGCACTTTGATTCACGCGATACAGATAAAGGTTACTCCTCCTCAACATAACGCAAGGTCATCCCAGAGGAATCTCTCCCTCCCTCCCTCCCTCCCTCCCTCCTTCCCTTTCTCTCTAGCGCTCCCTCCCTCTCTCGGTCTCTGATACAGGCTCAAAGGCTCAAAGCCCAGGCCTGGCCCATCCAGCACGGTAAGGTAAGGCTAGGGGAGGGGAGGGGGGGAAGGGGGGAGGGGGAGAGGGGAGGGAGGAGGGGGAGCTCAGAGATTTGGTCTGGTGCTTCTGACACCGAGAGAGCGGAGCGGGTTGAAAAGTTCAGGGCCGTTATTAAAGAACAGAGGAGGAAAAAAAGAGAAGGGAGACGAGCCAGGAAGACTGTAGCTTCTGCGGCTCGCTGTTTCAAAAAAAAAAGGAAGAAAAGAAACAAAAAAATGAAAGGCACTGTGACTGTGCGTTTCCTTCCGTGAGCGCTGTCATAAATCCACAAAACAGCAGCAGCCAAGATTACCGACTACAATTAACCTTTTTTTATTTTTTAATTATGTTTTATTATACGAGCAAACAAATAAAATGCATGCACAATCGCACCCCAGACCCACTCCCTCATCTTCATCAATCCCCAGGAACATCAAACCCCTGAACACTGGAGAGGTGAATGAGTGACCTGTAATAATGCTGGCAATTGCGGTTCTGGGAAGAGCAGCAGCACGAGCAGTTTGTTTGGTGAAAGAGGAGGCCCTTTCATTCCTCCATCTGTGTAATTTCAGAAGGTTATATCCCACATCACAAACGTGTTTATATATGTAAGGGAGGGAGGGAGGGAGAGAGGGAGGGGGAGAGAGCACTTTCTACTAAAATGCCCCAAGCCTATTATTATTATTACTATTATTATTACTTTTTTAGTTTACACTTTCTCTATTTAATTTAAATATATTTGAACTCCAATTATAATTTTAGAAGTATTAACTATTTTTCATGTTTTACTTCTACTGTTATACAATTTGTTTTTAGTATGTTTCCTGCTATTGCTCTGGCAATATGTAGGCCTACTACATGTATTTCATGCCAATACAAATTGAAAGAGTGTGAGAGAGAAAGTAAAGCAGAAACAGAGAAGCGGTCCTGTCCTGTTGTCTCTTGTCTACCTACGGATCTCCTCACCTGTGACAAACTGCAGGGCAGGATTTATTCTCCCTGGTTGCCGTTGCATTAAATTCAGCCGAAGCCAATAACCAGAGGATCGCAGGCCTGCTGATCACCCGTGTAATCGCCTCGCCTGTTCCCGCCCTTCGCTATAATATCTTACAGATGCGCTGTCTTCCAGTGAACTTGCTTTTATTTCACACACACAAAAAAACGACATGAATGATAACCGTTCGAAGGGCCGAGGAGGTTGAGAGCAGCGAGAAGGAGGGCACGTCGTCAGAGATGAGCGAAGAAAAGCAGGTAGTCAAAAAAAACGAAGGTGGGGAAAAAAGGCATAGAATAAAAACAGTACGAAGAGCGGCTTGGAGTTTTTTTTTTTAAACGATAGAACAAAGTACCCTTTATTTCACCCGAGCAGCAGAAATCCTTCTGGCTGCGCTCGTACGGCGCGGCTACAGCCAACCGGGCTGCCGCGTTTATTGAACCTCGCGCAGTCCCCCTCTTCCAATCCTGAGGTCTGAAACACCAGCCAAAAAACTCATCCAGGTCCTGACGTGAATGAGGTCATCAAAAAAATATACAGAGGGTGAGCTGGGCGGACTCCAAATATTATCATGACCTCGTTTCAAACGGTAGGCCTACCAAAGAGTGCAGGGGGGGAAACATACGAGTCCAAGAACATCAGCAAAGGCAAATGCAGTACACTAGTTATGGAACTGAGTTTGCAATCCTGAGGTTGCAGGTTTGACACCCAGCTAGGTAGGTCACTGCCATTTTACCCTTGAGTAACCGTAAGATACCCAGATACTTTAATTACCCAAAAGATACTTTAATTACTTCAGTAAACAGGCTATCCAGTTGTATAGAATGCAACCCGTCTAAGTGGCCATGGATAGGAGCGTCTGCTAAATGCCTTAATGTGATGTAAAAATGTAATGCAACACAGCAGGCAAACGTTTCATGTGTGCAATTATTATTATCCTTATTTATTTTTTTTATTTTTTTTACAAAATACTTTTATATCAAGGATTTTAACTGTAACTACGGTGATTGTGACATGAAAAACAGTTAGGCCTACCTTATGGCCGACACTAATATTGTATTACCCATTTAGGTACGAGTTGACAAGTGTGGATTACAACAAGTATGGAAAATCATTAGATATACAGTAGGTCTAAAAGTATTACATCCGAGGGAACGCCGCCGTGAAGACATATCAAGTTACCGTACGTCGTTATACACGGATTCTGCACTGATTTAAAATAGTATCTCAGCTGCCGACTGCCAGTTAAGGTTATCATCGGTCGGAAGTATTCTCTGTCGCGAGGCACCTTACAGCAGACGTCATGTATTTAAATGCAAATACGTGTCAGCAATAAATATACACGAATATAATGTTGTGTACTTAACTAGTGTAAGGTACCAAGACCAAGAACAGCCTCAATAGAGGTTATACACACCAAACAGTCCACACATTTCTGAACTTTAAAAGCGAAAATGACCAATAACAGCCACTACATTGTGAAGGTTGTAGGATACAAAAACTGCGCACTGCTTATTTAATTAAAAAATAGTTTAATTTATCCCAGCCACAAAACAAATGCCAGATAATCACATTTATGCCAGCAACTATCATGTATAATTACAACTGTATAAAAAGAGATTGCGAGATCTTCTATGTTTTGCGAGAATGTTTTGTATGGTCTAATTTATGAAGTCACATTTCTGAGCAAAATGCCTCGGTTTTATTACTTTTTGCCTTATACTGGTATATATTGTAGTTATAAGCGTTTAAAATCCGTTTTATGGAACTGCTCGCAGCTTTTCCAATCTCACTTAAAGTCAAATGAAAGCCAAGGAGGCTGGAAAAGGCACAGTGAAATTCAAGGTTTTGCCACTTTTTTTCGGCTGTTTACGCAACTCCCATCTTAAAATCTACCGATAAGCACTGGCAGAAAACTAGGGATTTCTCGGAATAAATGGCATTGGAAAAAAACTGTAGCACTGTAGCATAAATGAATGAGATCTGTTTAGACTACCCAGTATTATCATATGCATGTACAGTGCTAGACTGTAAATGTTCTTACCCAAGGTCACTTGTGCTAATCTACCGATAAATTAATACTTTCAATGAATAATAAAGCCTAAGCCTACAATAGCCTCTAACAAGTGAGGAAAGATGTCAGATTAGCTGACATATTATTTAAACACTCAAACTGGAATATTCCAATGCACATGTAACGCGTACATGTATTTTATTATAAATTATCATTATTATAAATTCTAAATTCTCACAATAAACAACCACCGACACCACTACATTAGAATAAGAAAAAAACAGTGTTTGCACAACGGCTATAATTTGTTTTAAATGCATGATAAAATGATCATGAAAAAATGTGAGCAAAGTTGTTTTGGCTTTGCCCCACCTTCATTGCTACGGACAAGGTGAGCGCGCTCCAATCCCTGCCAGTGGCTCGCGAGTTTGGAGCGCTTTACTTTCCACCCCGGCTGGAATCGCCCCTCCCAGTTTCGACTTAAAGCGCTGGGCTCTCAACCGCCAATAAAGCGTTATTGTCTGGGCTCGGAGGCGAGTTACTTGTGCTTTCTTTAGACGGCGAGCGCATTCCTCTACGTGGGGACACAAGTTCCGCTCCGCACAGTCAGAGACCAGGTGCTGATGTGTGACAAGCAGACGTATGGTTCTACGAGATCGCATTCCTCAGTTAATCACGGAAAGTTTTTGAAAAAGAGTGCACTATGAGCGTAGGAGGATTCTGAGCAGTCTTCCTCGCTTCTGTCTTTCGCCGTGGATAAGAGACCAAAACTACTGAGCGCTCTTTCGTCAACACAGTATCACTCGCGTTCACCCACACTGACCGGTAAGTGTTTAATACGATTTTATGGCGAATGTAATGGTTGGCTACTGAATGCAACATTTAGAGATGTATAGTTATATAGGTCTGTACGCGCGTTGTATTGCCCCGGCTTTAACACACATAAGACAGTTGCTTCAAGCGTCCGAGACACGGTGAAGTGGGCTCTAAGCAGAACAAACAGGATAAGAAATTCGAACTTGGTTTGAGGAGTTTGATTTTGGAATAAAGTGAACGGGATTGTTCGTGTTGCATTGATTGCGGTTACGATAACTTGACATCGCACTATCCAGAGAAGTAAAATTTGCCCCGTAATTGGTGTAAGTAGCATACAGTGTAAAGATATTGTTCCTAGTGTTGAAACTACTTCTACAACTGCGCTAACTTTTCCGTGACCATTCGTCAAGGACTATTCGCAATTCATAACCTTCCCTTAGCTGTTGTAATCTGTCGGTAACCAAGGAAAACCGTAGCGCTGCTGCCCGCCCCTTCTGCGTGTGGCATGTTGCTCATGAAGTGTCCACACCAGGCAAACACAACTTCCTCACTGCACATGTATTGATTAGCATACACAAACTTCACAATAGCACAGATACACAAATCAAACTATCAACAGAGCATAGCCTACTCATTTCGTGTATTTGCAATTCATCTGAAGTTAACAAAATATCGTTAACCTGTGTAAAAACCTCAAGTAAAATGTTGAATGAAGGCACACCCCAAAAGTGTGAAAAGTGTTCTGGTAACACTCGTTACCAAAAGGTTTTATGTTTGAAGCTCGCCTGTGGCCGTAAGCTATACAGTCGCGTTATTTTCTGTTTTGCCCCATAGCAATGTAGGCTACATATACGATATACACTAAATTCAGGCTAAGTGTGTCTACTAAGCAAATAGCCAAGATCATGTAGACAATATCCATATTGCAACTGTAACGTGCGCATGTATGCATTATAAAGGCAAAACACTTCTCGGCGTCTGCTCCGTGCTGCTAAATGTATTTCGCAAGCAAACATCCTAAAGCCCGTTCCTTCCGTACGGACCGTCGCTCTGTTTTATCGCGGGGATAACTTTTTGGGACATTTGAGTGTGCACATCTGGAAGCGCGCAGCGGTCGAGAGGTTCCTGTCGGTTTAGGTGCTCGGGAGGGAGATTTTCATTATGTCCGCGCGCCATGAGGCCGAAGGTAATGTGGTAACTTCAGAGACAAATCTGTTTTGTCACGGGGGCCGTGAACGAGATTAACTGTTGTTATTTCGGATTCAGGAATCCTTTATTGTGTATCTCCTGCTTGTGTGAGCTGCGAAAAAAAGGGCTTTCTGGGCAGCTATTTGTTTCTAGTGTCGTGCTCACATCAGTTTTATTAGGTATACATTTTTAGGCACTTACCCTTAAAAATTGCGCTGACAGCATATCGCACAAAGCGGTTGTTGACAAAATTAAATCGGTTCCCGAGGTTAGAGCAAAATGTTTTTAAATGTATTCGTTAAACATCTACAATGCATATAACATAAAGTGTAAGGTTGTTATTCCGCATTTGCGCGTGCAATGTAAATCATATCATTTGATTCAATTTGGCAAGCAAATTCGGGACAGGCAGACGTGTGATTATTTCTACGCGACAGTAGGCAAATATATTAATGATTTCCTCGACTCTTGCACAGCACATTGCTTTACAGAACTGGGTATTAACATATTTCCTGCCGTGAGAAACCGATGGACATATTTACAGGTTATTTACATCCTTGCTGTTTTATTTTGTTTTAACAAACTACTTACAGGCTTATTTATAAATTTGCCCGTATAAACTGAATGCTCCGCACATTACACAAATAACAGCTTCCCCGTCTAACGGCTTTCAATAAACGATGGGTAAAAACAACAATAATCATTCTATAGTAAACATACTTCTTTGCCGAATTTTCCTTATTATCACTCCCTATAAATATCGTTGAATATGATTTGAGTTGTTTCAAAACTGTTTACTGTATTGTAATTTTAATGTTGTCTTGTGTACGCTTGTGTATTTGTATTGGCGAATGCTGCTTTTGGAGATGTGTACCGCTTGAAAAATAGACGGCAATTTTAAATAAATAAATGTAAGTTAATAACAGACCATGCCAACACAGATGTGTCCGTATGTAAAGACGAAAACGGGCTGAAAAGCTCAATTCAAACTTGAAAAAATGAAGCCAGAGAATCCAGAGAATCCAATACGCATCGTCTGCGCGTGCAGACCTGCATTCGAACAACAGGCCACCAATCAAACTCCTTGACAGCTAGGATTTCTCGATGCCTTACAAAAACTGTTTTTCGTTAAACTTGGTTGGGGATGGCGAGGTAGATACTGTGTACGCCACAAAACAAAACACATCTTTCGAGGAGGGCTTCTACATCTCCGAATCAGATTAGCAGCTCCACGCGCCTGCACTGGGTCTGAGAATAAATCGTTTAATCTTTCCCTGGAGCTAAGCACCGCGTATCACTCATGTCAGGAGGTGAAAACCATTCCGCTGTTAACCTTCACTGTACAAATTACGTGGCATTGGTTTAAGCTGCGCGGGTACAAATGAAGTTATTGTTCATTTAGAACGGTAGAGAATACTTGCATGCAAGTGGGAATGGAGATACCGAGATTTGGTCATTTTTAGAAACACCTATTATGTTAGAACAAGATGAGGTCTGGTGTCCTGAACTGCTCACCACTTTGCCCAGGAATCTCTGGGTTATTAGAAAGGGCTTTAATAAACAAAGTTTGGCAGACACAGGAACCGGCTAGGTAGTCTGCACTGCTCCAAAGAATATAGACTTTTGATGGAGAGAGAGAGGGATGGAGAAAGAGGGAGGAAGGGAAATAATTTTCCTCTCATAAGTTTATGGTTTCATAAACATATGAGAGGAAAATAATTTATCTTTCTCCATCCCTCCCTCTCTCTCCATCGCCCCATTATTTTTTACATGTTTATGCTTTCATAATTTAGATTTCTCATTCCAATAAAATTAAACAGAAAATGAATAAAATATCAGAGCGAGAGAGAGAAAGAGACGCACAGACACTAATTTTACTTGTAAATGGCTGTTGTTGCTCACTGCAGGTGAATAAGGGACTAGCTGGCTGACTGTAAAGACAGGGAAGGTCCAGCACAATGCACACACAAAATGCTGTGATACAGGCGAACAGTGGCGTCAAAATTCGCAGAAGCCGCTTGGGAGAAAGGGGATGGGACGGGCAATTTCGTTAGAGCCTCCCTCTGACCCCCCCCCGAGTCTGTGCCCTCACCAGCCGGGCACGGGTGCCAAATGGATGGCATTTTCAGGGGCAGAAAAGAAGGGATGCCTCAGGGTGGCGGTGGTGACGGTGATAGACAGAGCGAGTGAAGATGAGAAAAGGAGAGAGGGACAGACAGTCAGAGAGAGAGAGAGAGAGCGACTCAGGAAGAAAGCAAACATTCCTGACTTGGTGCCTCAGCAATTTAATTAAGGAGTCGTGAGATGCTGGAATGAGCTCGCAGTGAAAGACTGGACGGGCAGAGTGAGGTAAAGGCTTAACATGCGCCCACCCCCCCCCCCCCCCTTTCCTCCAGGCTTGGTAGGGACCTGGGGTCAGATAATGAGTTCTTGGGTCATACCACCATGGCAACTAACGGGGGGGAGCCCGAAGGTGAGGTCGCAATCAAAAAGCTAATAATTCCTAAAACACAGCCAACAGTTACAAGGAGAAGAGGAGAGTGTCAGGGGAGTTTGGTGGTGGTGGTGGGGGGGTGTTAAAAGAAAAGACAGTTGTACAGGAATGGGGGATGGGGGGGGGGGGGGTTATTAACTCGACACTGGGGGGATTAATCCCAGCTGTCTGAACCTCAGCAGTGACCCCTCTGCCCCATGGAGGCAGGGAGGTGACGTTCGATCGAGGTCAGGAGTCACCCTTGTTAAGAGCAATTAAAATAATTCGAGCCAGGTCTCCTCTGGGGGCAAGAAGTGTCTTCCCATCTCCCTCTTGCTCTCACGCACGCACACAATCTGGGTCTCACTTCATTCGCAACCCCTCCCCCCCCCCTCCTGTGAGTTCCCTCTGCAGCTTCTCGGACACATGGTCCAGGACAAAGACATAACAAGCACCCACCCCCCACACACCCCGAAAATACCATCCTGTTTCCAATTAGGTCCAAACGGAGGACCAGGCCGGAAGCAGGACCTTGGTGTACAGCGGTGATTCAGGTCGCATCCTAACCCCAATTAGACCTGAATGGAAGTAACTACTCTACATGTCTCCAGCAGACTCCGTGGGTTAAGACTGAAGGGAGCGGTGAAGGGGGCTACAGCCCGTTCGGAAAGCACACCCTGCAGAGTCACAGCCCTGCGAGCCCCATAAGCCCCACCTTTTTTAATCAGAATAGCTACCCGTCGTCAAGACGACGGCGGCGCGGCACAATGGTTAAGGAGCTTGACTTATAACTCAGAGGTTACATGTTCAATTCCCAGTTGGGCACTGCCCCTTGTATCCTTAAAGCGAGGCACTTAACCTGAAATTGCCTCAGTAAATACCCAGCTGTATAAATAGACCGTATTGCGCGTAAAGAATGTGAGCTGTGTACATCTCTCTGGATCAGAACGTTTGCTAAGTGGGGTGGGGGGTGGGGCATAAATTTCATTAATTATATCAGCATCCATTTTAGATGCACCCATAGTGTGTTAGCTGCATTATCAGACTGAAATGTTTATCAAAGAAAGTGAGAAGGCAGGGAGGGGTGGGGGGGTATGGGGGAGAACGTTACCCCTCCTTTCCAGGCCCCAATCCCCGGTGAGGGGGAGACTGGATCTGATGTGTGCTGACAGGACGTGGGCCCTTGGGGCCTCCGATCGGGGCGGTAGGAGCGCGTTTTGGGGGCTCGGGGGCGCCGAACCCACCCCCCTCCTGTCATATCAAAGCCAGTGATTAATGCTGAGTCAACAGCAGGAACGGGGACAGTGACCAAAAAAATAAACGTAAAATGAAAAGGCTGAGCTTCAGCTGGAGGCCCGCCAGAGTTCATCTGAAAACGTGTTTCTCCAAACTGCAGGAGCACCCTGCTGGACCGACAGTCCTCCCCATGGCACCACAGAGCCATGCTATAACATGTTATAGGTTTATTTATGACACATAGCCATGCTATAACGTTATAGGTTTATTTATGCCACATAGCCATGCTATAACATAGACTTATTTATGACACATAGCCATGCTATAACATGTTATAGGTTTATTTATGACACATAGCCATGCTATAACATGTTATAGACTTATTTATGACACATAGCCATGCTATAACATGTTATAGACTTATTTATGACACATAGCCATGCTATAACATAGTTATTATGACACATAGCCATGCTATAACATGTTATAGACTTATTTATGACACATAGCCATGCTATAACATGTTATAGACTTATTTATGACACACAGCCATGCTATAACATGTTATAGGTTTATTTATGACACATAGCCATGCTATAACATGTTGTAGACATAGTAGCCATATCTTTATGCATTTTGCATATTTCCTCTGACGTTATTTTTAAACGCACAGCTGTTCAGGTTAACAAAGAGGCCAAACTGGGCAGGGGCAGATTCAAACCTACAAACTTGTTGTTGTGAGTCGGTTTTCTCTGTTCAGCAAATGTTTGGTTTAAACCCGAGATTAAAAATGGCAGTTTGTGAGTCGGTGAGTGTGCACTACAAAGTAGAGTTGTGTGTGTGCGTGTGTGCGCCTGTATAAGAGAATGAGTGCATGTGTTAGTTTGTGAATGTGTGCTAGAAAGTGCATGTTTAAACGTGTGTGTGTGTGTGTGTGTGCGCTGTGTGTGTGTGTGTGTGTGTGTGTGTGTGTGTGCGCGCTGTGTGTGTGTGTGTGTGTGTGTGTGTGTGCGCTGTGTGTGTGTGTGTGTGCGCGCGGTGTGTGTGTGTGTGTGCGCGCGCTCTGTGTGTGTGTGTGTGTGCGCGCGCGCGCATGTCCCTTTTCATGCTGCACACTTGGAATAACATCCCTGGCATTCCCCTGCTGCTCTCTCTAAACAGGGCCCTTCATTGGCCTGGCCCGACGCCGCCGCCGGCCCGCTCTCCCCCATCCCGCTGCCAAGGCAAACACGCTGGCGCAGAGCGGCCCGCCGCCGGCCCGGCCCATGCCAGAGGCCCCGCACCACAGCCGCACATTCGGGCTAAATTAATGCCCGAATTCTAGCGCGCCCCAAAAAATAATATCTGCACACCAACAAAAACAGCACTTCTAGTGTGATTCATTTCCAGGCAATTTTTTTTGTTTTTCTTTTATATAAATCATATCTTTACTTAAAAAGACGAAAAAAGTATGAAAAAATAAAACTGAGAACTTCCTTTGTAACGAGGACCTCACATACAACGCATAGAACAAAAAGCCAAAAAAAAAAAAGGAAAAAACTGTCAATAAATAAATAAACAGACCTCGCCCTGATTGGACCTGGCAGTTATCCCTTATATGTAAACTCCAGTCTCTGCTGCGCCAATTATTGGCTTTTTGAAAATTCTCACGTCGGCCTTCCCCACCTGGGATTTAACCTCTGACCCGTGACCTTCCCCTTACCCACCCCCACCGATTCCAGAAGAAGAGTTCCATCCCGTTTTTCAGCTACCCCCCCCCCCCCCCCCCCAGCATCCCACCCAGGCGGGCGGCGAGAACCAACCCCTTCGGGTCTGAACTGGCCGGGAGGCGGCAGAACCGGATGATGAATTCTCAGTTTGACCGGTGCCTTGCGGCGGTGGCGGGGTGCTGCAGTGGGCGAGCCAATCGGGACGCCTCGGGCCTCGTTCTGCTTTAAACGAGGGCGGCGCGCGCTCCTGTGCGCTCTGATTAGGTCCTACTTTAGAGGGCCCGCAACTGTCCCCCCGGGCCCCCCCCCTTCAACGCTAATTACAAGAGCCCCGTCTTCCCCCCAATCCTCCTCTTCCCACTCAGAGAGGGATTAAAGGGTTAAAAGTCAGGTGGGGAAGCAGAAAGCAGGAGAAAGGGCAAAGCGAGTGTGTGTGTGTGTGTGTGTGTGTGTGTGTGTGTGTGTGTGTGTGTGTGTGTGCATGCACAGGGACATAAGAGTGGTAAATTAGGGACTATGCGTGAGTGTGTTCTGAATAGGAGGAGTCCATGCTCCAGTTAGCATGAGTGTGTGTGTGTGTGTGTGTGTGTGTGTGTGTGTGTGTGTGTGTGCGTGCGCGTGCGCGTGCGCGTGCGCGTGCGCGTGTGCGTGTGCGTGACAGATAGAGAGCAAGAGAGAGGGAATGTGACGAGTGATTGAAGCACACTTTTTTTCTTAAACCGTTAAAAGCAGTCTAACCAGATCCAGGGGCTCCGTGACGCCTGCGAGCCCAGGATCAGCGCTGACTTCATGGGTCTGGGGCTAAAATAAATCCCCAGGTCTCAGAGGCCCGATTCATCAGTGCTGACCCAGCGATTCTCAAAGCATTTTTTTCCCCTTTCATGAGACAAACCCCATCCCCTTCCTCCACCCGCAGCAGCCAGCGGTGGAGAGGCTAACTGCAGCCAAACGACGCATTCAGCGCGACCACTTCAAAAACGGCGTATAAATACACACACGCACGCAAGGGTTGGGAGCTCCGCAACCACAAATAACTCCTCTCCCGGATCCGCGGGAGCCCCTGTGTGTGTGTGTGTGTGTGTGTGTGTGTGTGTGTCAGACCCGGCAGCGTTCGGGAGGGCAGAGACTGTCAGCGCGTCCTCTCGGCCGTCCGAATACACCCGCCCGCCCACCCGCCCGCCCGCCCGCCTGCTCTTTCTGGAGAGTCAGGGAAATGAGGAAAATGCCTGTTTGCCCACCAGCCAATTTCAGCTGCGTGTGGAAGAGAGAGAGAGAGAGAAAGTGAGAGGGACAGAGATAGAGAGGGAGAGAGAGAGAGAGAGGGAGGAAGGGAGCGAGAAAGGGAGGGAGGGGAGGGAGGAAGACGGCACATCCCTGGAAAAGGCCACTAATTGCCGCGTTCAAGGCAGCCAAATGAAAACAGAAGAAAGGTCTTTTTTATCTAAGTTTGTAATTACCTCCTTATCCCTGTGAACTGTAATTAGGAAATGAGCCTTGATCCCTGTAAGGAACGCAGGCTGTACGAGACACAGGCTGTAAGAGAGACACAGGCTGTAAGAGAGACACAGGCTGTAAGAGAGACACAGGCTGTAAGAGACACAGGCTGTAAGAGAGACACAGGCTGTATAGGCGGCGTACGAAACACAGGCTGTAACACGGCTGTAAGACACAGGCTGTATGAGCGCAGCTACGAACACAGGCTGTAAGAGAGACAGGCTGAGAGACAAGCTGTAAGCACAGCTGAGAACACAGCTGTAAGAGGCAGCTGTAGACACAGGAGAGAGACAGCGAGGGACGTGTAAGAGAGACAGGCTGTAAGAGAGACAGGCTGTAGAGACGCTGAGAGAAGGCTGTAGAGACACAGGCTGTAAGGAGACCAGGGAGAGACACAGGCTGTAAGAGAGACAGGCTGTATGAGACGCAGGCTGTACGAAACACAGGCTGTAAGAGACACAGGCTGTAAGAGAGACAGGCTGTAAGAGACACAGGCTGTAAGTGAGACAGGCTGTATGAGACACAGGCTGTATGAGACACAGGCTGTAAGAGAGACAGGCTGTATGAGACACAGGCTGTAAGAGAGACAGGCTGTAAGAGACACAGGCTGTAAGAGAGACAGGCTGTATGAGACACAGGCTGTAAGAGAGACAGGCTGTAAGAGAGACAGGCTGTAAGAGAGACAGGCTGTAAGAGAGACAGGCTGTATGAGACACAGGCTGTAAGAGAGACAGGCTGTAAGAGAGACAGGCTGTAAGAGAGACAGGCTGTAAGAGACACAGGCTGTAAGAGACACAGGCTGTAAGTGAGACAGGCTGTATGAGACACAGGCTGTAAGTGAGACACAGGCTGTAAGAGACACAGGCTGTAAGAGAGACAGGCTGTATGAGACGCAGGCTGTACGAAACACAGGCTGTAAGAGACACAGGCTGTAAGAGAGACAGGCTGTAAGAGACACAGGCTGTAAGTGAGACAGGCTGTATGAGACACAGGCTGTAAGAGAGACAGGCTGTAAGTGAGACAGGCTGTAAGAGACACAGGCTGTGAGAGACACAGGCTGTAAGAGAGACAGGCTGTAAGTGAGACAGGCTGTAAGAGACACAGGCTGTGAGAGACACAGGCTGTAAGAGAGACAGGCTGGCTTGTGCGGCTCTGATGGACAGAGAGAAGCGACCCGGCATCCCTTTCTGGTGTTTCTGAAGGGGTCAGCCCTTTAGCCCCTGAACGTTAAGGACGACCAATGAGAAATCAGGAGGCCAGTGTTTGCTGCAGCGTTGCCATGCTAACGCAGAACCCTTGCGGCTTTCCGGCGCCAGCGGGCCTTGTGGCCGCGGCGGTACGAGACGCGGGCCAGGGAGCCGGGGGGAGCCGGGAGGAGCCGGGAGGAGCCGGGAGGAGCCGCTCAGCGGTCCGCAGAGTTCTAGAACTCTCCGCTCATCTTGGACAACGGCCAGAACACAAACTCGCCACGCTGAATTTGTACAGAGAACATGCCATGCTTGTATTTACTCGTAAGTCAAAGTTAAGGGCCAATGTTGATGGAATACAGGCCTCTGACACTGACACACACACACACATGTGCACAACTCAAAGGCACACAGGCATACAGTATACACACACATACACACACACTTTAACAAAAATGTACACAACTCACAGACACATGTACAGTATGCACACCCATCCTCAGAGACACACATACAGCCCACACTCATACAAAGACATACACTCACTCACGCGCGCACACACACACACAAACACACACACACACACACACACAAACACACACACACACACACTCACGCACACACACACACACACACTCACGCACACACTCGCGCACACACACACACACACACACTGTGCCTGTAGCCACGTTGTCCCTCCTGCTCGGAGTGAAAACAGTTCAGAGAGAAGTTAAGTGTGACAGAAATAGACACAGAGAAACTGAGAGGCCCGGGAACCAGAACACAGAGTGAGACGGCAAACTACGCGTGTGCGCGCGTGCGTGTGTGTGCGTGTGTGTGCGCGCGTGCGTGTGTGTGTGTGTGTGTGTGCGTGTGTATGGTGCGTGTGTGTGTGTGTGTAACAGCTCGGACATGCTGGATGGTACTTATGACAACCAGTTAAGCAATGCAAACTATGAATCTTAATAGAAACCAACACTCGGTGCCAAAACGGAAACAGGTTTGGTCGCTTGTTGGCAAGAGCCTGTTTGCTTTACATATTTCTGCCCATTTTATTGTGTACAGGAAGCATTGAGACTTGTTACGCAAGTGGCTTACAGCGACCATGTCTATCGCTACACTCGAAGACTGACACTCTCAGTAGTCAGTGTTTCCTCTCTCTTCCTCTCTCTCTCGCCTTTTTGTTCATCCCCGCTGCTGGACAGTCACTTGTTCCCCTGTTATCTGTAACTCGGCCGTCTTGTTAACAGATGGGTTGCAGTCGTTTCAGATTGAGTCTCTGGGCTTATTCTTATCGGGGGAAAGAACAATATTTCGTCATGAGAGACAGGGCCGGAGGGGGTAGGGGTGGCTTGCATATATGCAAGCGGGCGTGGGTGTTTGTGTGTGTGTGTGTGTGTGTGCGCACGTACGTGTGTATTTTTCCTTTCAGTCTTTCCTTTGCCGCGTTATGTTGGGTCAGTAAATATTGACTCTCAGACGAGGTCACGCGACTCTGAAAGGTCGCAGACGGGCAGCGCCACGGTCCCGTCGCCAGGAGCCGCCGAAAAAATGACCTCTGGGACGCGGCGCCCCGCTCGCCGACTCCGCCGTCGTGGGGCGCGCGCGCAGGCACCGGTTACCGGTGCACAGGGCCCCGTCAAAAACCGGATTCCTGCCTGGCTTACACAAACGGGCTAGTTTCTGCTGCTACCTTCCACAGAACCTCTGTGTGTGTGTGTGTGTGTGTGCGTGTGTATGAATCATCAGCTACGTTTCCACGTATTTAGCATCAAAGACAATTATCATTAAGCTGGAAATTTGAGAAATGGGAAAAAAAAAAGAATGCTTGCAGCCTGTCACTGGAGTTGCAGCCCGCGCATAAAAACAAAAAGACAACTCACACAGTTTGGGTGGGAGTGGGGTGAGATCTGAGACCTGTACACACACACATACGCACACACATGCGCGCGCACACACACACAGACAGACAGACACACAGACACATGTACACACACGCGACCCACACACACACACACACACACACACACCTGACCTCTCTGGGCATTGTGGTGCCCCAGGCAAGTGAGGATGATGCTGGTGAAGAGGACTGTCAGCGTGGGGGGGGGGGGTCACTGCGGACACGTCTGCCTTTGAGCTCTCGGGCAGGACAGGCGAGGCAGAAACACACAGCCCCTCACACACACACACACAGAAACACACAGCCCCTCACACACACACACAGAAACACACAGCCCCTCACACACACACACACAGAAACACACAGCCCCTCACACACACACACAGAAACACACAGCCCCTCACACACACACACAGAAACACACAGCCCCTCACACACACACACAGAATAAACGCCGCCACTACCACCAAACACACACAACAGCCGAGTCACCCGTGGGCCCCTGCTCTGACCCCCCGCCCCCCTGGGCCTGACTGAGGCCTCTTGTTTCGTCTGACGGCGTCCCCCTCCAGGGGCCCCGCCCCGCTGGGGGCCCCCCGTCTTACCCCCTGCCTCGCCCCTCGGGGCAGACACTGAGTCTGAGGCATCTTGCTCAACATCATGAATCAGCACTGGGACAGAGTCACTGTCATTGCCTGTCAGGCTGCGCGCATACACACACACGCACATATACACACACACACACACACGTGCACGCACACGCACACACAACACATACACACACACACACATCACACACACGCACACACACACACAACACACACACACAACACCACACAACACACACACACCACACACACACACACACACACAAACACACACGCACACACACACAAACACACACACACACACACACACACACACACACACACACACACATATACACACACACGCACACACACACACACACACACAAACACACACGCACACACACACAAACACACACACACACACACACACACACACACACACACACACACACACACACACACACACACACACACACACACACACACACACACAGAGATGAATACAGCACAGCCTCTTCCCCACCTCTTCTCACGGACTGTTGTGCAGTGTCACCAGGGAGCTGACCTGTGCGTGTGCGTTTGTGTGGGGGTTTGGGAGCACAAACGGGGGGTTTGCTACAGCACACGCTCTCCCTCCCCCTCCGACCCAGGAACCCGGCCTGTTAAACACAACACGTCTGTCCACTGCTGAGAGAGAAGAGTGAGAAAGACAGGCAGTGAATCAGGAAGAGAGAGGGAAGAAGGGATAGAGAGATGGAGAGAGAGAGAGGGAGGGGGGGTCGTCTGCATCCCCCCCTTAAAAAAACCAACAGCAAACTTAACTGCGCGAACAGCACAAACCCATATGAGCTGGAGGGTTCAGGGCTGAGAGAAGGAGCAGGAGAAGAGGAGGAGAAGGAGGAGAAGCTGACAGTATAAACAGGAGCGGGGGGGGGGGGGGCGGTTGTATAAAGCTGTTAAATGGGTGGGATGCTTATTTAATCTCAGTGATAATTGCCCCTCTCCACCCACCCTGCTGGGGCTTTAAGTGTGTGTGCGTGTGTGAGTGTGTGTGCGTGTGTGAGTGTGAGTGTGAGTGTGTCTGTATGTCAGGGGCAGCCAGCTGGTCCCTGGGCAGCAGTCAGGCCAGCAGTAATTTGGGGGGGGGGGGGCTCTGTCCTAATCCTGCCTCCTCTTGTTGAAGTTTGACAGGGCCTGCAAGGGTCTATAAAGGCCACCCCCCCCACCCCAAAAAAACCACCTATAGCCTGGAGGCTTGGGGGAGTGCACGCATAACTACACACACTAATTATCTGACAGGCCGTCTCTACGCCCGTGTCACACACAGATCCTGAGCGGTTAGAGAGAGAGAGAGAGAGAGCCCCGTGTGTGTGTGTGTGTGTGAAGCCAAGCGTGACCACGTTCACACTCCGCTGCTCGTATTCAAACAGCGGAGGTAAACACGCGAGCTCTTTTTAGTTATGTTTGAAGACGAGTAAATTATTCATCACCTGCAAAAAAAAAAAAAAAAAAGAAAAAAAGATGTGTGTCAACACCTCGTACCCCTGTCCTCCTCCTCCTCCTCCTCCTCCTCACTGCGGTTCCAGCGCGTGCCGCACGCCGCTAATTACGCTGCGCGGTGACCTCCGGGCCTTGCGTTGCGTTTTTTTCTCTCCTTTTTTCTCGCTTTTCAATGGCCGGTCCTGTTCATCGGCGCTCACTGCTGAAACCTCGGGTATCGATTCGGAAGCACTCTGGCCAGAACGCACGTTTGGCCGGAACCCGCACGGACCAGAACGCACGTCGGACCAGAACCCACGCGGACCAGAACGCACGGGAACCAGAACCCGCGTGGACCAGAACACGCCTGCTACCCAAGCGCAAGACGTCGGCGGCCGCTCCCCATCGCTCCTCAGTTCGCGAGTCGCGCTCGGGCAGACGTGAGTCGGAGGAAGACTGTTCATGTGGCAGCTCAACAGGCAGAGTGGTGGGCGCCTGTTTCACCAGTAGGGGTCGCCGGCGTGCGATATGACAGTGTCACCCCGGCCGACCCAAACCCTTCCACCCCCCCCGGCTGACGCCCAGCGGCACCCCGCGATTCCGTCGGATGCGGGGTCAGTACCGGCGCGGTCTGGATTCCATACCGGACCATAGAGCCTGCACATGCACTAGAACAGCGCTTCACCAGGACGAGGCCCCCCGAGCAGCCCGGCCTGTTTGTTTTCGACTGCAGCATCCCCCCAACCTGCCCCACCGGGGCCAGCATGACTCGAAGTGCTGAATACGGCCAGCGAGATGCTGGGTAAAACACTCAGGAACACACATGTGGACCTTCAGCCCAAAGGGGGGTGGGGGGGGGCCGGAGGGGGTACTGCGTCGCACGCATTCCTGTGTGCAGGTCAGTAATGCACAAGAGCCCTCGGAAACACGCCAACAGGAGAGCAAGTACAGGAACTCAGAACCTCTCATTCACCCCCTCCTAAAAAACAGTGCTAACTGAAAACGCAACCCGTTTGACTGTTCTCTCATTGAAAAGGAGTGTGAAAGAAAAAACTGGGAAAACAAAAAAAAAAGAGGAAACAACATTCGGTACGTGACTAAAACTGGGTGCTCCTGAAGAACGAAGAACGTGTACGTTCAATCAGCTAGCATTCTCAATAACCGTTTCCTCAATAACTTTCAAATATTACAGTCACTCACTCTCTCCCTCCCTTTCCCTCTCTCTGTCTCTGCACTTGACTAGCCCTCTTACACACACACACACACACACACACACAGCTCTGTGCTGTGTTCTGTAAGTCACGCTCAGATGAGAGGGAGGCTCGTGTAAAGCAGTGGCGTGCTGTGCTGTGATGTAATGCTCGCGTGGCGTTGGGGGGGGGGGGGGGAGGGACGTGCGCTTCCTGCCTCCGTCCGTCGGCTGGAGCACCCGCGGCGGCGGCGGCTGCTCTCCCTCTCGCGCGGGTCAGTGCGCTAGCGCCGCGCCTCGGCGTCCGCCCATCGCAGCGCAGGCCGAGCGGAACGCCGCGGAGCGCCCGTTAAACCCGCGACCTGCCGCTATCGCCCGCTAACCCGCGACCTGCCCGCTATCGCCCGCTAACCCGCGACCTGCCGCTATCGCCCGCTAACCCGCGACCTGCCGCTATCGCCCGCTAACCCGCGACCTGCCCGCTATCGCCCGCTAACCCGCCGCACGCCGTTCCCATCGGAGCGCAGGCCGAGCGGAACGCCGCGAGCGCCGTTAAACCCGCGACCTGCCGCATCGCCGCTAACCGCGACCTGCCCGCTATCGCCGCCTAACCCGCCGCACGCCGTTCCCATCGGAGCGCAGGCCGAGAGGAACGCCGCGAGCGCCGTTAAACCCGCGACCTGCCGCTATCGCCCGCTAACCCGCGACCTGCCCGCTTCGCCCGCTAACCCCGACCTGCCGCTATCGCCGCTACCCCGACCTGCGCTATCAGCCCGCTAACCCGCGACCTGCCCGCTATCGCCCGCTAACCCGCGACCTGCCCGCTATCGCCCGCTAACCCGCGACCTGCCCGCTATCGCCCGCTAACTCGCGACCTGCCCGCTATCGCCCGCTAACCCGCGACCTGCGCTATCGCCCGCTAACCCGCCGGCGAGGCCCCCGGGGCTCCCTCTCGCTCGTTTGTTTTCCTGATCGAGTCCCGCGAACGCTGCGGGGTTGCCTGGAAACCAGGGAGGGAGCAGTTTGCTTTTGGGAGCCTCGTGTTCTCCTTCTTTAAGTCAACAAGGGTGCGTGCGGCGGGAGCCTGGCCTCGGCCCTCAACGTTACCTCCAAAATTACCGCAAGCTTTTCGTGTTCTTTTTGTTTCAATCCACATCTTGGCAAGTTACATTTTCGTGATTTCTGCACTCACAAAACTGTGCTTGTGAATTTAAGAACAGAAATTCTTGCTTTTAACTGGGAATAACAAGTTAAGGACAAATGTTGACTGAATCCAGTCCTCATGGCTCGTGACCGGTTTCCGGTTTGAATTCCAGGTCAGGGTAAAGCACTAACCTGGCCGTGCTCCAGTAAACACAAAGCCATGTCTACAGACAACAGGTAAAGACATCCCAGCTAACTTCACCATGATAAGGATGTCTGCCACGCAAATAAACGAATGGGAAAAAGTCATTTAAATATTTGGTGTAGCTGAAGCTTTCTTGTAGCCAAATGGCGCCAATTTATTGTCCTGTGCAGGGGCGTTTGCAGCCCTGTCAGCATGAGCACAGAGAGGAAGTCCAGCCCTTCGCTCAAACTGCAGAATTATTCCCCCAAACTGAGCAAACGAATAAGTACTCAAATAAAAAAAAGTTCATTTTCATTCCTGGATCCTTTAGGTCTGACGGCAACAAAAAACAAACAGCCCTGATCTTAGCTGCATTTTAGGGTTATTATTTGAGAAGACCCTTGAAGGGTTTTGACAGAGGTGGGGGTGGTTGGGTTTGGGTTGTTATGATTGTACCCTCCAAGTCTTCTTCCTGCCTCCCCCCCCCCTGGCACACCTGTTGCATTTGCAAAGACGTCGCTACGGGAACATGGTGACACTTTAATCTCCAGCTGACGACAGATCCATCAGACTTTCATATATTTATTTTCTTTACACACACCTGCAGCAACAGTAATTACATCCCTCAGCCCGTTCATTTCTGCTCTGTGTTTGGAGACATTTCTCCTTCTTTATGTGTGTGTGTGTGTGTGTGTGTGTGTGTGCGCGCACGTGTGTGAGTCCTTGTGTATGTCCGTGTGCATGTGCGCGTGGTCCATGTGTGTGTGTGTGTGCGCGTGTACATGTGTGCGCGTGTGTCCCCGTGTGTGTCCATGTGTGCGTGTGTGCATACAGTTTAAGTGTACGGTGCCTTGGGGCCTGCCCGACTTGAAAAATCACAAACGGTAGTTTAGGAAGGAGCCTGAAAAACAGGTAGACTCGAGACCACACGTCCCCCAAGACACACGCACCAGGTCCTCCGGGAACTCTCCGGGAAATGTGACACGACTCCACACGCGTTTCGACTACAAAGGAACTCTGTGCTCCTCCCCCTCCTCTCTGGATCTGTAATAGTGTGTGTGTGTGTGTGTGTGTGAGAGACAGAGAGAGAGCGAGTGTGTGTGTCACACTGAGGGTTCCTCTCAGGTCCTGTGAAGGTCTCTGACTACAAGCTTCCCTCAGTACTCTAGTCCTAATAGGTTTCTTGCCAGCAGTTTACCTGCAGACTGCACTCTAAGGGTCCTGGATGAGCTACACTGAGCCCGTGGGGTCTGTTAATCTCTCCAGTGCACAGTTACTGTGATTGGCTAGTGAAAGATCTGACAATGACAGAAAGAATTCGGTGGCATGTGAGTGCACGGTGAGTGGGGGGGGTGGGGATGGAAATTTACCTGCGGACGGCAGAAGAACATTTGCGACATTCTTGCGATACCTTTCTGACGTGTGGACACACAGTCATGTTTTTTTTGCGAAATCGAAGTTGGTGCGGTGCGACTGTCACGCGTCTAGCCAGGAGGTGGGGGGTGGGGGGGGGGGGCAGCCGGCTGTGGTGTGCCGGGGGGGTCAGGGTGACAGCGGGGGAGAACAGTCAGGCGGGAGGCACGCGACGGGTCCGCAGGTGAATGTCAAACTTCAACAGCCCTGTAACTAAGGAGGTGCAGCTCACACTGCCCAACACACACACACACACACACACACACACACAGCACACACACAACACGCCACAGTACACACCCACACACATAACCGCACATTGCCACCACCCAAGTACTCACATCCTCTAGCCTTTCATTTCTGAGTTTTGGGACTTCTCTCTTTCTCTCTTTCCCCTCTGGAAAGGGTAAAGCTGCAGCCTCTTTTCGGGCCTCTGCTGGACAGCGTGTTCCTCTCCGGTCTGTGTTTTGGCTGTTTGTTCTGTTTTTGTTTCCGCTGCTGGAAAGGCCAAGCAGCTGTGGCAGCTGCCTGCGAGTTCGGGCCCCTGGCCCGTCAGGGGGACCAGGCTGCCTGCGAGTCAGGCCCCTGGCCCGTCAGGGGGACCAGGCTGCCTGACGAGCGCCTCGGCAATGACCCGAAAAGCTCCGGGTTCGACCCGGCTTACAGGAACAGGGCCTTCCTACTGCTAGTGCCAGCCCGCTCCATTAGCACACACACGGGGACAGAGAGGGGGGAGAGAGAGAGGCAGAGAGAGACGCTTCCACGGCCTGTTTTGCTTTCAAATTACAAATGGCAAGAGACAGCTTAGCTGAGGCTACATGCCCGAGTGACTTTCTCAGCGGGGTACGTACGTGCCCTGACCTCCCCCTTAACTTAAGTTCAGGGTCAAGAGCTGGCAAGAGCAGGAAAAGCAATATAACAGAAGAGGAATCAGAATGTTGACCGGCGTTAGAATTGGGAATGAGACGAAAGAAGCAACAGGAGACTCTGAAACGGAACTCTCGTAAACACAACGCTGCGGTTTCTGCAGTGAGCAGTTTTTTTTTCCTGGCGCGAAAACTTAATGGTGGTAACTTTATTAGGTTTTTTTGTCGCTTGTTTGGTGAGGAACTGTCCTCCTTGGCTCCGAGAGAGGCGAGAAGAAGCAAGAGAGCGGTGACCCTGTGACCTCTGTGTCATGTGACTTCAATGAAAGAGAAGGAGAGAGAGAGAGAGAGAGAGAGAGACTGTTGAAGGAGAGCGCTGCAGTGTGATAGAGGTGGTGATGGCAGCAGCAGATCTGACCAACACATAATGTGTGTGTGTGTGCGTGAAACACAGAATGAGGCTCTGTGTGTGTGTGTGTGCGTGAAACACAGAACGAGGCTCTGTGTGTGTGTGTGTGCGTGAAACACAGAATGAGGCTCTGTGTGTGTGTGTGTGCGTGAAACACAGAACGAGGCTCTGTGTGTGTGCATCCGTGTCGTGTAAGTGTGTGCACGCGTGCGTAAAAAAGAGCAGCAGGTACAGCGAGGTGCTAATCCTGGCGGGGTAACGGGGTCCACAGACCCCCCCCCCGCCTCCTCCCCCCGTGCGGCCGTGCGTCGGGCGGTTTCGGGTTCCGCGGCGGCCCAGAGGAGCGGCGCTCAGGTGCGTAACCCGAGCCGGCATGCCTGCGCCGGGCCGCCCTCTTATCTCTTTGTCTCGGGGCAAAAAAAAAAAGAATAAAAAAAACCTTTAAGCAGAGCGAGCCGGAAAACAAGTCCCAGGGCCACCCCTCACCCCTCAACCGCCAGCGGGGAGCGGGCAGCGCGTCGCCACGGCGATGTGGTCAAGGCCTTCATCTCCGGGCCCATTGTGCGCGTTTCATCAGTGTGTGTGTGTGGGGGTGTGGGTGTGTGTGTGTTTGATCAGATGTGTCATCGCTGACCTCTTTGTCTGCGCTGTTTTGTTTCGTACGAACCAGCCGAACAGTAGCTGAGCTTGTGCAGGGCAGTATGACAGAATGGGGTAAATGGAAACACATTGATTTTGCTGTAAAAAAAAGCTGCGCTACTCTGCAGTAGCTCTTTCAATCCATCAGAGGCCCAAATCGCACCTAGATTGACCCTTTGCTCACATGTCAAAAAAATGAAGTGAGGTCTCCTTTCATGTTATTCCCCCCCCATCACCCCCACCCCAAGTCATCTATAATGGCACAGCCCTCGCAGTTCAGACCGTAAATCTGAAATAAAATACCACCCCCCCCCCCTCACAAATAACAAACAGGCTGCCACTCGTCCCCCTGTCCCAACGCTTCTCAAAGTGAACAACATTTGAGGCTTTAAGGAGAGCAGGCTGCTGGAGCGCTCAGAACTCACACACACACACACACACACACACTCACATCACAGGGTTAGGAAGTCTCATTACTGTGAATAATGTGCCCTTTCTTGTGGTCCATACATCCCACAGAATGTTCATGCAGCAGTTTATTGTTGAATGGGACCGGGGTGGAGGAGGAGGGGTTACTGTGTGAGGTCTCATCCACTAAAAAAAGGCTCTGAATTTGGCTTTCAGATGAGCTCTGTCTCTGAAAGGGGTCTGAACTTGTGTCTTAACGCACGTAGCATGAAGCGTAGAGGGTTCTCCAGTAGAGAATGCTCCAGGATGGGGATTCGAACCCTCGGCCACACAGGGGGGGGGGGGGGCTGGGGTACTTGGGGGGGACATGAGAAGAGTCATCCTCCCTGTGGGCTGCACGCTGCCTTTTGTTTGTGTTTTTATTGAGGCCAGGTGCGGGCTGGATTAGGGAGGCCCACAGGCCGATACCTGGTCCAGTTTGTGGGGTGAAACCTGGCCCAGTTTGTGAGCCGATACCTGATCCAGTTTGTGGGGCGATACCGGGTCCAGTTTGTGGGGCGATTTGGGCCCTCAGCTGGAGAGAGGAGTTTCAAAAACCGGATGGACAGCCAGTGATTTCTCTCCTCCTCCTCCTCTCTCTCTCTCGCGTGCCTGTCTTTTATCTCTCTTACTGCTGTCTCTACACATCTTCCCCTTTTTCTTAATCTCTTCTCTCTTTATGCAGTCTTAAAAGCACACACATTTCTGAGATGACAAGTCAAATGGGTGCTGCCCAGAGGTGCATAGCGCTGAGACTGCTTAGCGCATGGCCTACATTAAAAACATACTCAGCATAGCATAACAGGCATAGCATCGCAGCGATGTCAGCGCTGCCTTTATAATCACCCCATTGTTGGCTACATCCCCGTCTCGTGACGTCCTTCCCGCTCTCCTCTGTTCTCCCGCTCTCTCTGTCCTCTCTCTCTCTCTCTCTCTATCTCTCTCTCTCTCTCTCAGCCCAGGTTGATTGGAGTTTACTGTCGCAGTGAATGATGGCCTTGGTGCATTCTGGGTAACAGGCTCCAGCTGTGGTCAGGAGGGTGTTGACAAGGGTCGGGGGCGGAAAGGGGGGCGGGGGGGGGGGGCTCCTGTTTTGTCTCACAGGAACAGAAGCGTGGAGAGGAAGAGTGGGCCGGAGCGGGGGGGCCGGAGCAGGGGGCGGGGGGGCTGGAGCAGGGGGGGCAGGAAGCGTCCTTTCATGGTGAAACCCACGGGCGGGCCAGTCAAAGCAATCTGAGAGTGGCTCACCCTCTGGCCCTCTGCTCTGAAGCCGACTGCCGGATTTCCCATGGGGCCGTGCGGCACGCGCTCCTGCCGCGGAACAGCTTTAACCGCCAAGCGGGCGCAGCTCAGCGCCGGAGCTGACGCTGGGGAGAGCCCGTCCGCTCTGAGGCATTCTGGGCCATTGTTACCGCGGTGACGTGGGGTCGCGGACCTTGGGGCTGGAGAGTGTGTGGCCGGTGTGTACGGTCTTGACGCCCCCCCCACGCAGATTACAGAGGGACGCCCCTACACATCACACCCTGGCCTGTTCCCAGCCCCCTCCAAGGCTAGCGCTGACGATAAGCGCTCTTGGCGATAGCGACTGTTAAAACTCTAATTGAAGGAGCTCACTTGAGTCTACCCAGTCCAGCCAAGCCCCTTCTCCACAGCTGACCGGCTCCTCCTCCTCTCCTCTCCTCTCACCTTATTTTCTCTTCCCCCCTCTTTGTCGCTTTAAAAACCCAGAAAAGGCTTTCCTTTTGTTTTGTTTTTACCCTTTCTTTCTTTCTTTCTTTCTTCCTTTTCTCTTTTGATCATTCCCTTTCTTCACCCTGCGTGGTCCTCCAGCCGACGGGTCACGTGTGTGGGGAGGGGGGTGGGGAGTGCGGTTAGACGGAAACGGGGATGGAATGCGGGCAGGTGCGTGTGCGTGTGCGTAAGGTGCAGCCGCATCATCACAGCCGACTCCAAGCAGAGCGGAGCGGGGAAGCGGCCTGCGCGGCTCGCTCTCTCTGCGCGAGGAAGCCGATCCCCGGAGAGCGCGGCGTGACTCAGCGAAACTGCACGTCACCTGGCCCGCCGCCAGGAGTCTAAACACAGGGAACCGGAAAAAAAAGAAAATAAAAAAGATCCCTGGTGCTGATTGGACGGGCCGGCTCCCTGGCGGGCTGCGGCGCACACCGCGACTGGAGTTTCCGGTTTTAACGGCACGCTCTCGGCACCCCCCCCCCCCCGCCCCCGCACCCCTGCCCAATGGGGATCCGGGACACGGCGCCGACGAGAGTAAAGCTCATTTCGATTCGCCGATCGCCTCACCTGGCGCGACACTCGGGGGGGGGGGGGGTGGGGGTGGGGGGGCAAAAAAAAGAAGAGTCCTCACATTTGTCTGCGATCTCTGTGTGTAAAACTCCCTCTGCATCGCCCAGACCGACGCTGCGCTATTCAAGACAGAGGAATGGACAGAAATCATGTGAAATTTGGAGTGTGCGCTCATTTTGAAAAAAAAGACTTCATGGTCCAACCGTTTATCTGCCTGTCTTGAGTACGACGGCTTCTTCTGTGCCGCTGCAGTTCTCCCCTGACCTCGGGCGCACTGTCCAATAGGGCTTCAGCTCTTTGTCGCCCACTTGTTAAAAGACACGATTTGACTTGGCAGGAAGTGTTTGTAATTTACAGATACAGTTACCCAGCCTGTTTCAGGACTGACTGAACTTAAAAGAGGGGAGGGGAGAAAAATGCCCGAGTGCCCTTTTGCCACCGGTGTAGGATTACGGTAAATTAGTTATTATTAAGGCGCGTGTCAGACATCTGAAGCACTCTGTCTCTTTGACATTGGTGGGTAAAAAAAGAAAAGAAAAAAAAGGCGCTTTGCAAACAGGTTTAATGCTGTCATTAAAATAGTGCCAGCAGCGACCTGGTGGCCATTTGACTATAAAATGGCGTAATTCCCCTCCCTCACAAATCCTGAATGACAGGCGGGCCCAAGTCACAACTGGAATGTGTCATGTTTGGGTACTGAGTCAGCCAGATCCCTCCCTCCCTCCCTCCCTCGCTCTCTCGCTCTTTCTCTCTTCCACTCTCTCGTTGATGAACCGCACAGTAATGCTTAGGATGCTGAAGAGATGGGAGCTTTCTTTCTATGGACTGAATGACTGAATGCTAATCTGCTGGAGCAGCTCTGCGGCAAATGGGAAATTAGTAATTGTGTGAGGCAGGCAAAGAAATGAGAGCGAGCGGAAAGCTTGTTTAGTTAAATATTTACTGTTCTTGTCCCGCTGCTCTGCTTTCCTCGGTTCTGAGTTTGGCTGGCCCGCCGTAGAATATGTAAATAGCTGCTATTCCACCACCCCCTTGGTTTAATACAATGTAACTAAAGGGCCCTGAAAAGCCTCAAGTCTCTCTCTCTCTCTCTCTCTCTCTCTGTCCCTCGCTTTCTCTCTCATTTGCCCTTGACGCCCTGCACCCTTTTCAAAAGTCTCTCCCTTTTAGAGCTTGGCATTTAAGGTGCAACCGTTTCGTTTTTACTAAAGAGGGAGAAAATACCTGAACCTCTCGCTCCAGCCCCCCCCCCTCCCGTGCCAACCACGCACACCAACAATACTGGCGCTAACAATAATGACGGTTCGACAGGTTTTTTTTTTAAATAGGCAGTTGCAGCGCGCGCAGGAAACGCACGCGGTCACACTCTGTCGCCATGACTTCACAGATCTGGACGCGCTTGCACACGCTACAGTACCTTCGCGGTAATAAAAATCGCATTGGGCGCCCCCCACAAAGTTTTATAGAACCAGAAATAGAACAACGTAGAAATACTTCTGCTGGGGCTGGAAGCAACATGTTTTTTTTTTTTTTTTTTGGGGGGGGGTGTGTAATCTCTGGTCTCTCTAAATTCTATGCACGCAAGCAGATGTGTACGTGTATGTGTCAAGTGGTGGGGGGGGGTGTCAAGGAGGGGGGGGGGGAAACCAGGAGGAGGGGTTCAGTGGAACCTGCTGATTGGCTCAGAAAATACAGCCATAAACACTCTGGTCTTCTTCAGACACACAGAGCACACAGGTACGGGGGGGGCGGAGAGAGAGAGAGAGAGAGGGTAGAGAGAGAGAGAGAAAGGGAGGGAGGGAGAGAGAGAGAGAAACTGGAAAATGGACTGGTGGCACAGAAAAAGCGTTCTTCATGTTCTTGGCTGTGGAAAGCAAGGCTGACGCAGCAGTGAGCAGGGCCCGGTAACATCAGCTGTGTCAGTCCACCAGTGACATGGAGCAGGAAGAGTTAGGGCTGTGGGGGGGGGGGGGTGAGAGGCCAGTAGGGACACACTGTACTTCTGTGGCTTTGCTGAGAGACACGGGGACCTTCCAGAAGTGTCTGTGTGGGTGTGTGTGTGTGTGTGCGCGCGTGTGTGTGTATGTGTGTGTGCCTGCTGTCAGAGTGAGAGAGCGGCCACACGTAAAACTACCTTTAAAAAGGTACGCTCAACTCACTAACCCTTATTGCCGATTTGAAAAGCGTCATTTATCACACAGTGACTGCAGTGTGACCTGCTTTTCTCCTCTGCTGTTCATTTTCCAGTTTATATTCCCATGTGTTGTGGTCATTTTGACTGCTGACTGTCTTTGTAACATTGTGTTTTGAGTTAGATTGTAAAACAGATGATCGCACTGTGGTTTTCTGCTGGTATAATAAAGAGTAAATACATGAAATGCAATTCTCTCGAAACATTGCCACAACATTGGCAAAACAATGCTCCAATAAAGCTTCCGCAGAGATCTCAGGAGAAGACTCACACTTCACACTGGGGAGAAGAAAAAAAAGGGGAGGGAAAGACTGATCCTAGATCAGTAGGGGGGGGGAAACTCTAGAGGGAGAAAATACTTGGAGTCCAACACCTCATACGCATTTATACGCACGCAATCCAGGCAGTTTCTCTAATGCTGACCGGAGGGCTGATTAAGAGGCGATACGATGGAAGCAGCCATCAGGAAGGAGCCCTTGAGGGGACACTCTGCCCTGAACGCAACTCGCCGTGTCAACATTTTCCACTTAAAAAAAAAAGGCACCGAGCGAACCCGCCTCTTTTCCCGCTTCATTTACTTCATCACTTTACGCAGAGTTAATAATACGACCCTCGCCACGGGGGGCTCTGGGACGAAACAGACGGAGAATAAACCGCGCTGAGATGAGCTCGGATCTGCTCCGACGCGTCGCCGTGACCCGAGCGCAGTAATAAAGACCCGGCAGGACGTGACCTCACGGCGAACCGCTGACACGGAGACACGCCCCCACGCTGCTCTCATCAACCCCGGGAGAGGGGGGGGGGGGAGAGAGAGAGAGGGAGGGAGAGAGAGAGGGGGGAGGGAGAGAGAGAGAGAGGGGAAAGAGAGAGAGAGGGAGCGAGGGAGATAGAGAGAGAGAGAAAGGGAAGAAGAGACGTTCTCTCCCCTCACTCAAGGCCAGCAGCTCGTCTGACTCATCTCAGAGCTGGGAGAGATAAAGCCTGCCTTCAGTTCTGTGGGGCGTGGGCGTGGGGCGCGGGGCGTGGGGCGTGGGGCGCGGGGCGCGGAGTCATCGCGCTCCGTAAAAAGGAAGGGCCGCTAAGCCGCTAAAGCCACCCCGCGATCCCGAGCCCCACGCCCCGCGATCCCGAGCGGCTTTTTGTTACGAGACGCTTCAGGCCCGTCAGGATGACAGCAGCGCTTAAGAGCTTAACGGCGACCTGGCCAATCAGATTCAATCATCTCTTGAAAAAAAAAAAGATTAAAAACAGGCCCTTTTTTTATTTATTTACGTACGCACACTTCAGGAGTGCAACTTTAGGACGTTCAGGAATGCTGGTGAACTGTAAACTGTAAACCTGTTTCTGCAGAAACAGGTTATGGGTGCATTTCTGCGGAAAGGGGAAAGACAAACAAACAAAAAAAGCGAGAGACAGTTGTTCTGCCCTCTTCCTCTTATCGTGTCTTTATTTAGCGCTCTCCTGCCCTGAAGATCAGAGAGGACGGGGCTGTCTACACGCCGACACGCGCGACCGCTCGGGCACACGCGCATGTGTGTGTGTGTGTGTGTGTGTGTACGCCCGCCCGCACGCTTACGCCACTTTGTGTGTGTTTTCTGTTTACGTGCCTGTCTGTGTGTTTGTGTTTTTGTCTGCGTGTGCGCAGTACCGTCAAAGTATCCTGGAGACAGACTGCTCTGGGTCTGCCGCCCGAGGACCTCCTTACAGGGAGAGAGAGCGAGAGCAAACCCTTTATCCGTCGAGCGCGCTCACAACAGCCGACAATAAAAACCACCGTCCTGCTCAAACCACATCAGAGGGGACAGGAGGGAGGGGGAAAGATATATATATTTTTTTTAAACTTGAAAGAAAAGTTTTCCTTGTGGGGATAAATAATAGGACTCCATTAAATGAGCAAATTTTTACCGTGGCATGAACCGTGGCCCTGCCTGCCTGATAAAACATTAATTATAAATGTTAAAAATATAAATAAATAAAATGATAGTGGAGAGATTGTACCCAAAGGTTTTATCATGACTTTCCAATACCAATACCCCTGGGTGCCCCGGCATCAGAAGAAGCTGCCCTGCTGTACAGTGACTCAGGCACAAAGGGCCCGGTGTTCACTGTGTGAAATGTGTATCTGGTCTTTAACCGCAGTGCGCCGTGTGTCGTTCGCAGGTTCCATTGGCCGATGACGGCGACGGCAGCGCCATGAAGCCCCACCGCCCTCCGCTGCCGCCTTTTCACCCCCCCTTCCTCCTCCTCGTCCTCCTCTTCCTCCTCCCCCCCGCCCGGGCGGCGAGCGGCGACTGCCCGAAGCACTGCAGCTGCTCCAGCCCGGAGTCCATCTTCTGCTTCACGCGCCGCGACGCGTCCGTCCCGCGCGGGGTGCCCCCCTCCACCAGGCAGCTCTACCTCTTCCAGAACGGCATCGAGGTCCTGGGCCCGGAGGACTTCGCCGGCCTGGGCGGCCTGCAGATGCTGGACCTGAGCCAGAACAAGCTGTCCCAGCTGCCGGACGGCGCCTTCCGGCCACTCGCCGACCTGCGCAACCTGGACCTGTCCAACAACCAGCTGGAGCGCGTGTCCCAGGACAGCTTCGCCGGGCTGGGCCTCCTGGAGAGGCTCTACCTCTACAACAACCGCATCCAGAGCATCCACCCGGCCGCCTTCCAGGGGCTGGGCCAGCTGCTGGAGCTCAAGCTCCAGGGGAACCGGCTGACCTCGCTGCCCGCCCTCCGCATGCCCAAGCTGCTGCTGCTGGACCTCAGCTACAACCAGGTCCCGCCGCCGGGCCCCGACGACTTCCAGACGCCCAACCTGGAGTCCCTCAAGATGGCCGGCCTGGGGCTGAGGGAGCTGGACCCGGAACTGCTGGCCGGTCTGGGTAACCTCCACGACCTGGACGTCTCGCAGAACCAGCTGCGGGCCGTGCCGCCGGCGCTGGGGGAGGTGCGGGGGCTGATCCGGCTGGGCCTGGCCGGGAACCCCGTGGGCCAGCTGAGGCCCGAGGACTTCCAGAACCTGGAGGAGCTGCAGGAGCTGGACGTCAGCAACATGAACCTGCAGGGCTTCCCCGCGGGCCTGGGCCGGCTCCTGCCCCGGCTGCAGCAGCTGACGGCGGCCGAGAACCCCTTCAACTGCCTGTGCCCGCTGGCCTGGTTCCCCGGCTGGCTGCGGGAGGGCGGGCTCCGGCTGGGCCGGACCGAGGAGACCCGCTGCCACTTCCCGCCCCTCAACGCCGGCAAGGTCCTGGAGAGGCTGGAGCACAGGGACTTCGGGTGTCCCACCACGACCACGGTCACCACGACCACGGTGACCACCAGCAGCACGAAAGCCCCGCGGGTCACCACGGCGCCCAGGCGCCTCACGCCGGCCGTGGCCCCGCCCCCTCCCAGCGAGAGCCCCTTCTCCGCAGAGACAGACAGCGACCCGCCCCCCGTGGCCCCTCCCGTCCCCACCGGCGGCGACGGCGACTCCGAGCCCCATTTGAAGGAGCCCCCGTGCCCCCCCAACATCTGCCTGAACGGCGGGACCTGCCTGCGGGACCGGCACGGGCACCTGGAGTGCATCTGCCCGCGCGGCGCCTGGGGCACCTACTGCGAGAACGAGGAGGAGCCGCCGCCCCCGCCGCCGGCGCCGCCCCAGGAGACCCACACGGTCGCCGTCGCCATGACGCCCGACATCAGCTCCGGCCAGGTGACCAGCACCACCATCCTCCTGGACCTCCACCGCTACATCCGGACGCGGCCCTACCTGCGGGGCATCCGGCTGACCTACAGGAACCTGTCGGGGCCCGACCGGCGGCCCATGCAGCTGAGCGTGCCGGCCTCGTACCCGGAGTACACCCTGCGGGGCCTGCGGCCCAACTCCACCTACTCCATCTGCGCGGGCCCGCTGGGCGAGCTGGGCCAGGCGGACGCGTCCTGCACGGAGGCGCGCACGGCCGGCCAGCAGCTGCCCGTGGCGCGCGTGATGGACGGCCAGCTCACCAGCAAGCTGGTGCCGGCGCTGGCCGTGCTGCTCCTGCTGGTGCTGGTGGCGGCCGCGGTGGGCGTGGTGTGCTACCTCCGCAGGCGGCGGGCCAAGGGACACTCGGACGACGCGGGCGGCGACGAGCCCTCCACGCTCGAGCTGGAGGGCGTCAAGGCCTGCCTGGACAACGGGACGCTGCCCCAGAAGCAGCCCGCCGAGCTGCAGCCACCGCCCCCGACAGCCCTCCACGCCGGGGTGGAGTACGAGGTCCCGCTCATGCAGGCCCACTGCACCTCCAATAACAACATGGCCTCACTGAAGCCCTCCTATTTCTGACCCCTCCCCCTTGTCATTCAGACCTCCGGCCACTAGGTGGAGCTCTTAAAAAAAAAACATGTAGCAGCCTCCTACCCTGCAGGTAGTTCAGAGAGGCAAAACAGCTGGCTGAGTTAACAGCAACAAACAAACAAACAAAAAAAACTGAACAAATACGTAACGTTCATGTGCAATCAAAATTGCCCGATGGGAGATTTGTTCTAAAGGATTTGTTCTTTTTCTTCAGGGCAAAAGCCAAAGTGCCTTTGTTCACACGTGCACAAGTTGCGCTAGACTGACAATGATGTGTGTTGTGTTTGTTTCTGTAATCGTATTGCTGGACTAACATGTCTGTAGCGGCATGTCTGTGGCGTGTCCCCCCACCCGTGGCCTCTCCGAGGTGAGGGTGCACCGAAACAGCACTCCGCACACACCCCGTTTGGGAGGAAACTTGCACTGAAGGCAGGGGGCCTCTGGGGATTGAACCCCCCCCCCTTGATGGCTGAAATGTTAGCTGCCCCAGAGGAGCATCGTTTGTTGTGGACAACGTCACCGTACAGTAACTGAGAGAAGCTGCAGGCTCCAAGAAAGGAGCGGTCCTGCAAGGCTTTGTTTGACTCTTGCGCTATGTGAAGGCTACATTCTCTATGTATATATGTATACTTTTTTCTGCTGCATTTTTTTTTTTTAAACGACAATTACCAGTTACTCTCAGTCCCCCTCCCCCTCCCCTTCACCGAACGACTTCTTCGAATTGCAGACAAAACACAAAGATTTAAATCTTTGAAGATTAAAAACTGTATTGAGCCACTGGGTCAATCAAAGACTTTACTTGTGCAGAGTGTCAGACTGTCTGAGTAGCAGCAGGACTACCCCGCCCCCATGTGTGTCACATGCACACACATTCTCAAAAATCCCCCCACCTCCTTAAAAAAAGCCAGATAACCCGGATCGCCAAAGTTACAACAGGAGGTGGCCAGCTTAAACCCCCGCCTTCTTAAGCTCCTCCCTTAAGCCTGTGACTGAAACCCTGAGCCCAGCACACACCAGCCGGGCTGCACAAGGGAAAGAGAGAGAGAGAGAGAGAGAGAGAGAGAGCCTCTTCAAAGACTTTATTTATTATTTCTGCCACTGAGTGGAGCGTAGCTATTTTCCCCCCTGAAAAAAAGCAATTTACAGGCAAAGAGAAAGAGAGATGTAGGCCCAGCCGAGCGAGAGAGAGAGAGAGAGAGAGGGCTGCAGGGTGTCCCCTCAGCAGAACTGAACTCTGCCATGTGTGTCGCTGTGTGTGTTTAACTTCACTGCTAGAGTGAGAAACTGCACTGCTGGGGTGCAGCCAGACGGGCCCTTAAAAAAGTCCCGACGCAGCACACAGTCTGGACGGCTTTGTGCTACTTTCTGCAGTCTGAAGAAAAAGAAAATAGCGTAAAAAATACGACACATTTAAGACTCGCGGGAATGTGTATTAAAAGGCTCTGGCAGGGAGAGAAAACTAATGTCCTAAAAGGTGAATAAAATCTTTTTTTTTTTAAAATGTATTGTTCAAAGGACTGAAAGACCTTGTCCGGTATGTTCCGATGAAACAGCTTTAGAGATGCAGCGTACCTGTGCCTACTGTGATCTTGCATAGAAGCACACGGTCGCACAAAAGGACCCCTCCACCCCCCCCCCCAACCCTGCACCCCACCCCCGGCCCCACAGCAGCACTCTACACACACTCAGGCGACCCTTTGAACAAGAACTACAAACGGAACCCGTTGAAGGGAGGGGGGCGGGGGTGGCGGAGGGCAGAGGGGGTCACAGAGCGTGGAGGCCGTTTCGGGCCTGCGGGAGGGAGACTGACTGGATGGGGGGGGGGGGGGCTCTGTCGGCGGCGTAACGTAGCGTAGCGGCAGTCTGGTACGCACGGCTGTTAAATTAGGAAGTGGGGTCCGGGGAAATGGCCGACCCCCTGTAGAGAACGGGGCAGACGGGGGCGAGAGAGGTGAGAGAGGTGAGGGAGGTGAGGAGCTAACTGGTGCTAACGACCCCTGTGAGAGGACCGCTGTTACTCTTCCCACACTCCTGAGTTCCTGAGATCAGTCTCTCCGTCCGCACCCCCTCTCCCCCCCACACCGCTTCCTCTCGTTCTCGGCCAGCCCGCCTCCTCCATTCCTCAGGTTCGAATTTGGAAACTGGCGACGAGGTAAAGGGAAGAATCAGACCGTCGATGAAGTACACCGAACAAAAACAAAATTTAAAAAAGGAGCAAAAAGGAAAAGAAACAAGAGAAATGAAATAATAATAAAAAATAATAATAATAACCGACACTTGAACTGGAATACCGGAGCCTTACAGCACGAGGGATTGAAAATATTTGGAATATTTTCAATGTTGTTCATTTTTCCCTGTTTATTTTGGGAAACAGTACTTTTCTTTGTCTATTTTCTCATTTTGTCTTTTTAAAGAAATCGTACTTGTTTGTTAAAAAAACAAAACAAAAACAAAACAAAAAAAATGACAGCATTAAAAAAAAAAGAAATTCAATATGAAAATTAAAAACACAAATAAGAGAAAAACCTGAGGTGTTGTGAGTCTTTCTTTCCCCTTCCTGACAGATGTTGTTGTTGGCAACAAGAGGTGAAAGGAAACATGGCGTGTATAATGCGATCCATCCGCCCTTTCACAAAATCACTCCAGAAGCCAGCGAGAGCCAGGCCAGGACTGTGTGTGTGTGTGTGTGTGTGTGTGTGTGTGAGTGTGCGTGTGAGTGTGTGTGTGTGTGTGTGTGAGTGGTGGTGTGTGTGTGGTGTGAGTGTGGTGTGGTGTGCGTGTGAGTGTGTGGTGTGTGTGGTGTGTGTGTGTGTGTGGGGTGTGTGTGTGTGTGTGGTGTGAGTGTGTGTGTGTGTGTGTGAGTGTGTGTGTGTGTGTGTGTGTGAGTGTGGTGTGAGTGTGGTGTGGTGTAGTGTGTGTGTGTTGTGTGTGTGTGTGGTGTGAGTGTGCGTGTGTGTGTGGAGAGGAGAGACGTGTAATGAATGTCTGTTGTGCTGTGTGTGGTGTGATTGTAAGAAGAGACGTTTGATGTGCAGCCTGTTCGGTGGTGTTTGTAGGGTCAGGCGTGGTAGCGTGTCCCATCGCTACCGGGCCTACACGCGGTCTCGGAGAAGCAGCCTCCGAGCCCCTCAAACAACCCTACCCCCCCCCCCCCCAGTAGCCAACACCGCCAAAATGTGGACTTTTTTACACTTGCGCTCTTCATTGCAGCAGCTGGGGGCCAGGCGGAAAGCGTGGAGCTCACAACAATACCGAACCACACCGCCGTTGCTTCCGTCTCCGACCCCGACGGCAACGAGCGAACGTCGCTGTCCGCACGCGCACGGCGATAATGCGGCACCACCCACGTCTAAGGCCCGGCCCAGGTTTCCGTGGAAACGCTACCCGGCCTTGCTCGGGCTGAGGACGAGTCCTTCCTGCTGGGCCTGGAGCAGTGTGGCAGCAGCTTGTGCTAGTCAACAGCGCAGACCCAAAACAACTCAGCCACGAGCCGTGCGCATGCGGGCCTGTGTGGGCCTCTGCTTCAGCTTGAGCTGAAAATCACAATACGCATTCCACAGAGTGGAGCGGAGCTGCAGGCTCCTGCTCTCGTCTTTCCTCTCTCTTCCTCCAATGCAGCTGCTTTCTCAGCCTCTCTCCCCTCCCGCTCTCTCTCCATCTCCCTCCCTCTCTTTTTCATCTCAAAGTGCTTACTAGCTTTCCGACCCAGAACCAACCCGAGTGAGTGTGTGCATTTGTATGTGTCTGTGTGTGTGTGTGTGTGTTTTCGTGCGTGTGAGTGTTTTTGCATGTGTATGTGTGTCTGAGTGTGTGTGCCAGTTTTTGGAGTGTGTGTATGTGTGTGTCAGTGTTTTTGTGTGTGTGTTTGTGTGTGTGTGTGTGTGTGTGGATGCCCACCTGTTTGAAGGCCACAGGCTCTTTAAAGGCAGGGGATGAGTTTTATTGGCAGTGAAGCTGAGGGAGATGCTGGTGTGGACAGAGGAATGCAGGCGATCTCAGGCGCGTGCAGAGACAGCCCCACTCAGAGACAGAGCAGATAAAACTCAGGCCCTGCCTGTGCCCTCTGGATGCTGAGGATGCCTGCGCAGACACACGCAACTGCGCAGACAGCATAGAGCCTGACTGCATACGGGTAATCAGGATATAGGGCCATCCATCTGTGTGTGTGTGTGTGTGTGTGTGTGTGTGTCTGTGTAAGAGGGAGTGTGTGTGTCTGTGTGTGTGTGAGAGAGAATGTGTGTGTGTATGTGTATATGAGAGACAGAGTGTGCATGCATGTGTGTGTGTCTGTGTTAGAGAGTGAGAGTGAGTGTGTGTGTATGTGTGTGTGTGCATGTGGGTGTGTAGGCTTGTACATGCCTGTGTATGTAGCCCATGGACATGCATGCGTGTATGCATGCAGTGCGTGCGGGTAGACGGTGTGCGCACGCGCACGTGAGTGTGTTTATGTGTATGCATGCAGTGCGTGTGTGTAGACGGTGTGAGTGTGTGTGTGTGTGTTTCCTCCCTTGCGCTCGCAGTAACACACAGCCCTGTGTTACTCCCTGCATTTCACAGAGCTGGCCACTGGCTCTGCTCCAGACCTGCCGCTCAAACAGAGAGCAGCTCAAAGGCCTCATTGTAGCTCCGCACAGAGTCCCCTCAAATGAACATCCTAAATTCCCCTCAAAATGACCGCGAGGAAATATTTTTGCTACTCTTTTTTCGTTGCATTAGTTTTGTTTTTTTTTTGGGGGGGGGGTGGGGGGATGGGATTGGAAAATCTGCCCGGGACAATGTGTTATAAAAGATGTGAAACTGAGAATGCACTTTCAAAACGTGCCCCCACCCCCTCAATTTTCTCTTCCCCCCACCCACCTCTCTCTCTCTCTCTCTCTCTCTCTCTCCATCTCTCTCTCTGATCGCTAGTTTTATGACATTTTTCCACTCTTGGTACCATACAAGTGAGTAACATCAAAGTGGGTGTAATCCAATGGAAAAAAAAATACAAAATAATAAAAATAACAGGAATCCCAGCCTTCACATGGGCTACTCAGCACACAAGCTCAGCATGATATAAAATATCACCCTGCCACAGAATGTCCTCCCCTCTCTGCACAAATGATCACAAATGTGAGCCACGACTGCCATATGGCACTAATCACATTTCTATGCCTTCAGTCTGTCTTGGTCTTACTGACCGATAAACAGAAGCACAGACTAAAGCAGCAGAAGGCTGACAGAGTCAGTTCCGGCGATGATGTCGTAAAGTGGCCCCGGCACACGTCCACCGAAATATCTCCGCTCCGTCCCGACACGCAGCGCAGCGCACCCCAGGCCGCCACGGGACCCCGAGGGCGCGGAGCGCTCGCCCCGCCGCCCTCCGAAGCGCCTCCGCCCGCCGTCAGCTCCACAAAAGTTTTTACTGGAGAGGAGAGGCTGGGCCAGAGTAACGCCAGAGTCCCAAAAAAAAAACAACCTCAGATTCAGCGCCTGCCTCACGCCCCGTCCCACTCGAACGGCCCGAAAGGGGAACGCCGCGTCAGCTCCTTTTCAAATTACACCCGTAGACCGGGCGAGGAACGAGGAGAACGCAAATCGCACACACGCACGCTAGCGCGGTTTCTCTCTCTTTCTTTTTTGCCCTTTGTTTGTTCTGGAAGCGGAGCTGGAAGAGCCCGTTTTGACGAGCGAACCCCGTTATTGGATCCCCTGGCTGGGCCGAAAGCTGGGCTCACACCAACAGCGTCCCGGAAGCTACGCCGCACTATTTGCGGTGAAGAGAGAGGAGAGAGAGAGAGAGAGAGAGAGAGAGAGAGGGAAAGGGAGAGAGAGAGAGAGAGAGAGAGAGGGAAAGAGAGAGAGAGAGAGAGAGAGAGAGAGAGGGAAAGAGAGAGAGAGAGAGAGAGAGAGAGAGAGAGAGAGAGAGAGAGAGAGAGAGAGAGGGAAAAAACAACAGAGAAAGAGCCTGTATGTGTAAAGGAACGGGTGAGGAGTCGGTAGTAAAATATACGCGACGGTTTTTGGGGCGGCAGGGCTGGAGCTTCTCAGAGCCGTGGTTGGCACCGCCAGGGCGCACAGGGGCACGGGGGCTGTGGCATCAGGAGGGAGGGAAGTGATGGGGGGGAGGGGGGAGGGGCAGTGTGGGCGTGGGTGCTGGGACATCTTTAATGGCTTTTCCTCCCCGATAAACTACAGCCCTGCAGGTCAAACGTAAATGAAATATGAAATAAAAGCAAAGAACGAAGGAATAACCCCCCCCCCATACACAGCACACACCACCCCCACCCCCCCCAAATTGTTGGACTCGGCGCTCACAGGAAACAAGGTTGGGGTGTGGGCCTGAACTAGAGGAGGGTTCCAGGTCTATCTGAGATCTATCTACTCTTTTTAGAAGAGTACAGGGGTTGGAGGGAGGGTTTGGGGTATGTGGTATTGGTTGGGGTAGGGCATAGGAATGGAGGAAATAGGGGAGAAATTGGAAAAAGAAAGTGTTTTAAAGAGGGGGAGAAAGGGTCAGAGGGGCCAGTGGGGGGGGGGGTTTGGGTTTGCAAGCGACAGAAAAAACGAGCCCAAAATTACAGAGCGTCTCAGCAGAGCCGCCCGTCTCCCTGGAGACCGCTCCAAATGTGGCTCTCATTGGGGAGGAATGGAGGGCGTGGCCCACAGGCAGTCATTTCGGAGGGAGAGAAGAATTTTATTTATGGAAAAAAAAAAAATCTGGCATTAATGATGGAGGGTTGGGGGTGAAGGACAGGACCAGAACGGGGGGGGGGGGCAGGAGAGGTGAAATTTCAAACGGGACGCAGATCGCGTGGGGCGATAGCAGTCGTGGTCGGAGCTGCCCGCCTTTACCTCTGACCGCACAGCTGGGCTCATTCAGGACCCTTACTGGTGGACGGGAGATAGGGCCCGTTCCTCGTTAATCTGCCGCTCGTTAACCGCCAACGTTTCCATGGTACCTGCCGCTTCCGCCGTGCGTCGCGTGCGTCTACGCGCGTTTCCTGTATCTGTCGTTCTCTCGTTGCGTCGTTCGTCGTTCGTTCGTTCGTTCGTTCGTTAGCCGCCGCCGCGTGGACTCTGGCCAAGAAGGCGTGCGCTGCGAGTTCCCTTCATTACCGTACTTCCCTGATAACGGCAGGGTATCCGGGGGGGCGGGGGGCAAATTACCAGTGGGGGGGGGGGCAGAAAACTCCTGCTCCAGGCCAAGCAGAGAGGGTGGGGGGAGTACAGACGGCCTCACAAGTTGGGAAGGGTTTCAGCCCTCCTCTCGCTTTGGCCCGTTTCCACGGCTTTCCAAATCACTGGAGCTCTTAAATATTCCAGTTCACACACACACAGAGAGCCGCTCGCTATGAGGTCACACCTCGCGCGGGGCCAGGGGGGGAGGGTTGCGCAAACCTGGCACCCCCGCGCATACGCGTGTGTTTCATTTAGGCAGGAAAAAAAATAAAAATAAAAACGATCAGTAAATGGAAAAAGCCCTCTGACTGTGTTCGGCTGGCCGTCGAGGCTGCACAGGCGTTTTGAAGAGAATCCCATCTGACAGGACCAAGGCCGCTCCTGCAGGTATGATGAGCTGTGCTGCACCAGTCAATCACCCCTGACACTGATGCAGTTCTGCACTCTTAACCCTTCCAAGAGTAGGTGTTTCGAAATTTCGTTCAAATTTCTAATTCAGTGTTCTAGAACTCCATTGCTTTCAATTCCCAGTTGTGATTGTTACATCAGCATTAGAATGTGCAGTTGAGAACATTCCAATCACAAATTTATGATCTTACAGCTTAAAGGGTCAAACCCAGTTCTCACCTATCACACCTGACGAAAAACCCTTCTGTCAATCTCCTGTCTAATTGCCGTGGGTAACCGCCTCCCGTCCAGGCACACCTGGACACACCTGCAGCACACGGACATCAAGCCCCTCTTACCCCCTGTCCTGCTGCCAAACCAGCACTCCGTAACCAGGAAGCACTTGAGAGGAACAAGCGTGCCATAGCTACGTTATGATCTATTTAAAACCTTTTTTTTTTATACACAGCCAGTTTTTACTTAAAATGGCATTCTTTAACAATGCTGTTTTTTTTTGTATCGTCCACATTCACATTCACATTCATAAAACAAACCAAAATATCTGACTTCAGCATCTGGTTGTTAAAAATACACATAGCTCAGGCACGGCGTTTTGAATCATATCTTTTAACACTGCTAAAGCAACAGGACTATCAATTTTTTTTTTATTTCTGCAGCGTGACCATTCTTCCAAGACCAGAGTGGATTACAACCAAAAGCCACCTGACTTCAGAGAAGGAATGAGGCACTTTGAAAGGGAGCACAGACCCCAGGACACAGACACCAGCACCGCTACACCAGCGCTAAGAACCGCCGGTAGGGAAACCCTCCCTCGTCTGTGGCTGGACGACACTTCGGCCTGCTTTGCCAACTTCCAACTGCCTAATCTCCCCTTCCCGCCATTACCCTCACCAACCGGGCCTCAATTTTCTCATTATTTCCAGGCCAGATAATACCACATCCTTAAGATGGGGATCAGAACAGCAAGTCTGAAAACTCACAGAAACATGTGCGTGAGCCGGCCTGCAGAAACAGGGGCAGGGGGCGGGGGGCATGACATATTTGTGTATATAAATATTTGTATATACATGCAAGTGTACTCTGGGTCCCAGGAAAAACAAATTAACCAACACAAACATTATGATTTAATCAATGGGTTTTTGAACCAACTCTGAGCTGCTGAATTTATGATGCATTGAAAATACATGGAGCTGGATAAGCACTTTCTTTTGTGCATGTGCAAAACACAATGACAAAAATGAAAATACAGGGTCTTTGTATGAGATAACACACACACACACACACACACGCACACATACACACACACATACACACACACACACGCACACACACACACACACACACACACCCTGCTCACCCCATTGTGACCCTGCCTTGTTCTCCTGGAGAGAGAGAGGGATGAGGCCTCTGGCAGAAACAGTTTGGAAGAGTGGGGGAAGAAGGGAAGGGTGGAGGAGAGGAATGCAGAGTTGGCCAAGGAGAGCCAGAGAGGGGGAAGAGAGCCAGGTTTATACACAACATCCACTGCAGAGTGGCTGCTGGCCTCAGGACGAAGGGTCACACTCAAATCTCCCTCTCCCTCTCTCTCTCTCTCTCTCTCTCTCTATCTCAGACACACACACACACACACACACTCGGTCTTTATCATCTCGTTTCTCTCTACCGCTCCATCTCTCACCTTGATTCTCTACATCTACACACACACACACACACACACACACACATGCACGCACACATACACACACACACACACTGCAGAGATGCAGTGGACAGGCCCAACAGTGAAAGTGGGCTTTCTCAGCCTCCGTGGTTGTGGCACAGCAGGGTCCGGGACGTTGGAGGAGTTGGGGGGGGAGGGGGGCAGAATATTGCAACAGCACGTCCTAAGAAATGCTCCACAGCTGACGCACGTAATAAAAAACTCCAGAGCGAGAGCAGACGCCCTCGCTACAGAGCAACAGAGTGAAAACAAGAGTCTGACTCACATCCCCCTGGCGGGGGGCGGGGGGCGCGAGCAGCCAGCGGAGGTTAACGAGCCGGACCGCGTGCGCGTGTTCCGTACACCAATTAAACAAGACCGGGACCACATGCGCAAAAAAAAAAATTATTACAATGCAAAAAATATAAGAAACACACTTCTGCATGACTGTCAGCAGATCACAATGCACAGAACCAGCTACCGTGCACTGCACTGATCCGTCTGTCCAGAGTGACGTAAAGGTCGCTACGGCTAACACTAAGTGTAAACAGCCAGGACGGCCACCGGGGACGGAACACTGCAGTAACATCACAGCTGATTGGACTGAGCAAAAGACCTGAGATGAGACATGAGTGCTCATTATGACACACAAGGAGCACATGACATGATGACGACATGAGTGGCTATTCAACAGCATCGGCTCCACTGGGATTGACGGAGCCTGAGGGGAAAGGGCACCTCTCTCTCTCTCTCTCTCTCTCTCTCTCTCTCTCTCTCTCTCTCTCTCTCTCTCTCTCTCTCCCTCTCTCTCTCTCTCTCTCTCTCTCTCTCTCTCTGTCTCTCTCTCTCTCTCTCTCTCTCTCTGGGACTTGGGGACGGATTTTGGGGTGCAGAGCCGCGGCCTGGGGCTGGAGTCCCTCTCTCCGGAGGCAGGGCGTGAAGATTTATGCACAGAAGTCTGCCGCCCGGTCTTTGGGACACAGCTGTTCTGGCTTAAGACGACCGCCGCGCTCCGTTAACGCCATCTCTCTGCGACCCCCCCCGCCCTCCCGCCCGCCCCCCAGCCCCTCCCCCCCGTGTTTTCACAACGGAGACGACGCGGCCGGACAGCGCCGAGGTCGCAGGCAGCCGCTTCCTCTGCTTTAATCACCCCCTCCCCCCGCCCCCACCCCCCACCCCCCACCCAGCGGGAGCCGTTAGCGCTAAACCCCTCTCACGCGCGGCCGCGTAAACACGAGCGACGCGCTGCGCTGGCTCGCACGCGCGTCTGCCCGAAGCGGTCCAGGACTGCGGCCGCTCCACATGCGTCAATGCGCATTAACGCATCCAGACGGCGCTGCTGCGGAGGACGGCCTGCGCAGCTTCATCTGCTATTTTTTACTTCCTGTTTTCGGGGGCAACTGAGGGAGGCGGCGAGGAGGCCTGGCGGTAAACGGCGGTACGCTAACGCTGCATTAGCTGCATTAGCCTAGCCTGCGGCACCTCGGCTTACCTCAAGTGACCCGCGAGGGTGCCGCGCGTTTGCCGAAAAATTCACCCGTCTTGGACCCGACTGTTGGGCGTGGGCCTGTAACACACTGTGTCCGTCTGTCTGTCTGTCTGTCTGTCTGTCTTTAACTCACTCAACTCAATGCAGTGATGAGAGAATCTTGGCTTATGCACAAAAAAAGAAGGCTGTGACAAGTGATTGCGGGTTAATCAAGAGTCTTTTGCAGCAGCGTGAACTACAGTACCCAGCATTCCTCTCTTACACTCTCAGACCCACAGTCGCATCCTCTCACCAAAACACCACACTGACTGCCTCAAGTAACAAAATAGTTCAATGAGGAAGGGGGGGAAGCGAGAGGGAAGTGTGGGGGGGGGGGGTATGGGGGTTGAAGGTGAAGGGTCATCA